>NW_027206068.1:79983274-80128274 GCF_024711535.1 Dipodomys merriami
ATGGCCAGGCCTGTCATCAGAGAAAGCGCCCTCAGCCCCGGCCTCTGGGCCGGCCTTCCCCCCGCTGCTCACTGAGGTTCCCCTGACAGCAGGGGGTGGAAATGGAGGGACAAGGACACGAAACCCTGGGGTCCTCCAGAGAGCAGTTTCTACCAGGGTTCAGTATTTCTGAGGATCAGCTACCTGGACCTGGACCTGGGCCTGGGCTCAGCACACGGGCCCTGGCCCTAGACTGACCTTTAGCTCCGGTAAAGCTTTCACCACACAGGGATGGGCTTGGGAGGAAGTCTGACGCCAGGAGTGACCGTGGGAGGCTTCGTGGTCCCACGTGCTGTCATGGGGCTGTAATCACTGACTTCATGGTTTGGCGTCACAACGTTCACACAATTGTATTCCTGTGACGCTTTCCTGGTCTCTGGAACCCAACCTGGGCCTGTGCAGCAGCATGTCCTGCTTGGCCTTGGTCTTGAACGGAAGCTGCTTTAGAAAAGGCCCCGGGTGGCCCGGGGTGAGTGTCCTTCCTGGGGACCTGCCCCAAGGGTCCACTGAAGTCTGGAGAGCTGAGGAGGAGGGGCTGTTTTTACAAGCCTGGAGACCCCTGCTGACACAGCTCTGCCCTACTTCCCTTGTTGATCATGTTGGACATAAAGGAAGCAAGAATCTATTCTTTCTCTCTGCAGCAAACACTTTTCTGTATAAAAGATGCCCTAAATCCTTTGTGAGGGCCACGTCCCATGCAGCTCGCTCTGCGGTGCCCGCTGGTCCCTGGCGACGGCGGCAGGGCTGAGCACGCAGTCCGTTTCCAGAGTGAGAGCCATGGAGGGTCAGCAGGAGCTCAGCCCGAGCTGCAGGAAGCACTGCCGAGTTTGTTAGTGGGTCAGGCTGAGGCTCGGCGCCAGACTACAACGAGCAGAACTTCCTGTGAAGACGAGGTATTCATGGCTTCTCACCATGGAAACCTGCACATCCAGGTGACAGGCACCCCGGCTGGCAGGTAGCGCCGTGCAAGCTGGCGTGGCGGCCCCTGGAGGGGCTGCAGAGCCGCAGGGCCGACACCCACCCCGAACTGACCGCCATGGGACCCGCAGTCCCCCGGTGGGAACTCAGCCAATCCAAACACTCAGGTGAGCAACCACACCTGCAAAAGCAAACCCCAGCGAGTAATTAAGCAAGCGACTGGCAAGCGAGCGATGCCTGCTACTGAGTGTTCATTAAGCAACTGTTGAAAATGATGTGGATCTGAGCCAGGTGTGGCGGGACAGCTACACCGGCGGCTGAAGCCGGATTGTAAGTTTGAGGCCAGCTCGGGCCTCATGGTGAGACCTTGTCTCACAAACTAAAAGCAGTGCTGTATATTCCGGCAGGCGAGTTCTACACCGTGACTTTAATAGAAAGAAGCAGGCTGTAAACGTGTATGCGATGTGACCTGGCTTCCAGAAGACGGAGGGAGGGAGGGAGGAAAACCCTGGGACCAGTAGCCCATTTCCCGTGCAGCACCTGCCCGTAACCCCTAAGTGTTAAATTTGTACAGTCTGAAGATGTGGAGAAGGCTGCTGGTTTGGATGAGAAGGGAGCACGCTGCGACTCCCAGCGGTGAGGCATCCCTCCCAGGGGCTCCCCGCAGCCCAGGCTCAGCGGGAGCCACGCGGGCCCCGCACCCCTGGGACAAACCGACGGTGTGCAGCCCTCTCCCTCCCCGCCTCCCAGCTCTGAGGAGGTCCCATGGCCAGGCTGTCTGCTCAGCTCCAAGGCCTGCTCTTGAGAATCTGACTTTTAGCAATGTGCTTCCTCTACTGTAAAGCAGCTTGGAACAGAATAGGTTTTATAACATGAATGTGGTGAAGGGTCAGAGCACAGAGGCATGCGCAAACTCACACTCAAGCACGCCCTGTATACACCACACAGACACATCCACACGCCCGTGAACACACTGGCAGGCTCCCCCCATACACCTATGCGGGTATACCACTGTTTGCAAACCCGGTGCACACACCCACACTGAAGTACAGCCCCACGCAGGCACTCGACGCACACCTCACGTGCACATGCACGCAGGCCCCGTCTACTGACGGGCTAGGGGCCGGGGGCTGAGGAGGGCTGCTGTGCCCAGCTGTGCTGGCCCTTACCGTGGGCCGCACTGACACTCCTTGGCCACTCAGGCCCTCGGCTCCCATAAGCACTTGCAGCAGAGGCAGTGATGTTTTGAGCAGGGCTGGTGTTTCCCCAGGTGCCCGTGGCCTCTCCCGTGGCTGAGAGGCATGGGTACCGCTGTGGAGGGGCCCAGCACTGCCCACAGGGACTCATGCAGGGATAAGTCAGGCTTTATTGAAATACACACATAGCTCGCTCCTACCGGGGGGTGGAGTTTGTGGACATCTCATACACATAAACTTGAGAATACACACTGATCATTTGGCCACCATGTCTGCTACTGGTGGGGCGGGTGCTCTCGTCCTCGGCTTTGTCGGGAAGAAGGCACCGCCCCTCTCTGTGCCGGCCTAGCACTGCAGGCTGAGGCGGCCACCTCCCACCCTCACCTCCCCCGCGCTTGAGTAGCCGGGCTCTGGCATTCACAGCCCCTTAGTGTCCACTCGGGGTCACGGCATGGCATCCACTCCTGGCTGCTACAGGACAAAGCTTCATTTCCTCAAAATGGCTAGAGCAAGCGGAGCAGGGCTGGAGGTGGGTGGAAATGGGGCAGGCGGACTCTCTGTCCCCCGGCTGCTCCCAGTCCTGTCCTTGGGCCTTGGCCCTGGAGGTGGTGATGGAGGTGGTGACGTATGTGTTCCCTGGATCCTCCGGCCGTCTGCTCACATGACTCTAAACAAAATCCAGCAATGGATTGGACAGGGCAGTGTGGACTGAAGGTGGGCGTAGGCGCTGAGCCCGGCGGCTCTGGCTGCTCCCCAGCTTGCTTTTGGAAGCTGGGTGGGGGCCACTGCTGCCTCCTGGCCCCGCCAGTCTCCACCCTGGCATGACTATTGTTAGCATCGATGCTGGCTAGAATCTACAAGACCAAAACCATACAGATGATTGATGGCCCTCACTCTTGTGGGGAAAGTAGCGTAACACCTGCTCAGAGTCCTGGGTCCCGAGGCCACGGCCCTCTGCTGGGCTGGGCCTCCGTGTGCAGGGTCCTCCTACGCCAGCCGCACCCACAGCCCTGCCAGCCACCTCCCCACGCCTGCAAATAACCAAAGCTCAGGCGCCCACGGCTATGTGCAAGTACGGTTCATGTCATTCCATATTGCGTTGACACAATTCTCCAGGTAAACAGCCGCCGTGGCTGGTCCCAGGGCCCTGCAGCCTGGTCGCCAGCCTGGGCCGGGGCCCTCCTGTGACCCCTCCAGGGCTGCTCTGGCCCCGGCCACCTGCAGACAGGGACAGCTGCGGCATTTCCGTGGAGGAGGAGGCTGCTTCTTGGCTGGGGCCACCGTCTTGTCGTGGCTGAGAGATGGTGAGTAACAGGGCTGCTGGCGCAGAGGCCTGGGGCCCGCTGCCGTGGCCGCGGGGCCAGGAGCTTGTCCTGAGAGCAGGCCACTCTCAACGGCTTTCCCTGGCCTGGCTTCAGAGTGACTGAAGTTCTCGCATGGCCTCTGTGTCTGTGTGGTGCACAGAACGGGAGAGCTGTTGGCATGGCTCGGACGGCGTGAGCGGTCCGGCCCCAGCCAGCGCAGGGCTCTGCTCGTGGTGCCAGGAGGGGCTGGGAAGTCAGGAAGCCTCCTGTCCTCTTCAGAAGCATCCGGTTTTGGTATTCTCTTCCCTGCTGTCTTTGTGGGCCTGTCTACACAGCTGTGCAACATCATGAGCAGGAGGACCTAAATCCTGGCGCTTAAACATCATGAGCAACTAGATCAAGGGAATCTGAACCTGCCTGTGCTCGGGATCAGGCGCTGGTGGGGTTGGGTTAAGGGCCTGGCAGATCAAGGCTCTTACTGACCCAGCAGGCACACAACCTTGGAATGGGAAAAAGCCTGCACACGCGTGTGTGGCACACTGCGGTCTGCTCCAAGGCAAGGGAGGAGGCTAGAGGACCGAGGTCTCCGTCTGCAGGAAGGACGGGGCTCGGGAGCCCCGGTGCATCTGCAAGGCGCTTTCCGAGCCGTTCCGTGACATGGACCAGCTGTGCAGGCGGTAGTCTCGGCTCCCGGGCTGGGTGGGACACAGGCCTCGCCACCTTCTCTTCAGCTCGCACTGGACCTGGGGGCGAGCATGCCAGTGACTGGAGGCCCGGGAGGTGAGGACGGCCGGGGCCCTCCGAGCGCCCTCCGCCCGCCCTGCTACGAGGGCGGTTGCCACACTCCATGTCCAGGTTTGGGGAGAGGAACATGGTCTGCCCACACCCCAAGATGGCTGGTGCGGGCTTGGAGCAAGGGCGATGCCCTGGACAGGATATTTGCCTCCGGTGAGTGTCAACAGACAGGCAAGGAAGAGGATGGCGGGAAGGGCGAGGGTCCCGACATTGTGGCAGGTGAGTGGCAGGCCCCCGCAGGCCTGGCAGGCGGGTGGGGCGGGGGCTCGGAGAAGGCCCGAGAGCCGCTGGGGACAGCGTGGCCCCGGGAAGGTCTTCCCGGGCCCCTTTCCCTCTGGGGACTTTGTGAGGGTGGGCAGCAGTGTGGGGGGGGTTGGGAGTCTGGCCTTAGGGGGACAGCCCTGGAAAGGCCTTCCTTACCAAACGCAGGGGCCAGTTACCAGACGGAAAGGGTCGTGCAAGGGGCCGGCAGCAGTGCTGGCGTGTGCAGGCCCCAGGCTCAAGGGGCTGCGGGAGAAGCAGGTTTGTGGGAGAGCCGGAGACGGAACTGGCACATCCCCCAGCAGGCCCTGCTCCTCTCTACCAAAGCCCAAACCCCTGGGTTCACAGGCACAGCCAAAGAGCAAGATGCTGATGGGCCGGGTCCTGGCCAGACGCCCCAGGGAGGAGGCGGCGTGTGCTGGAAGCTGCACCCGGCTGTACGGGGAGAAGCGGCCTTCCTCCTGTGGCGCCAGGAGACAAATGAGGCCAGGGCGGCCTCCCTGACCCAGTTCTGGGCTCAGAGCGGCCATAGGTACTTACTTCACTGTTGAGGAAGCAGTAGAGCACCGCCACCACCAGACCCTGCAAGGAGGAGGGACATCAGGACTGCGGGGGCTCCACGGACGCCAGGGCTCCCACGGACACTGGGGCCCCCACGGAAGCCAGGGCCCCGCGGACACTGAGGCCCCCATGGACACTGAGGCCCCCATGGACGCCAGGGCTCCCACGGATGCCGGGCCCCCACGGACACTGGGGCCCCCACGGACACTGGGGCCCCCACGGACGCCAGGGCTCCCACGGATGCCGGGCCCCCACAGACACTGGGGCCCCCACGGACGCCAGGGCTCCCACGGATGCCGGGCCCCCACGGACACTGGGGCCCCCATGGACACTGAGGCCCCCATGGACGCCAGGGCTCCCACGGATGCCGGGCCCCCACGGACACTGGGGCCCCCACGGACGCCAGGGCTCCCACGGATGCCGGGCCCCCACGGACACTGGGGCCCCCACGGACGCCAGGACCCCCGCAGACGCCAGGCTGCCCCCATGGACACCGGGCTCCACGGACGCCAGGGCTCTCACGGACACTGAGGCCCCGCAGATGCCGGGCCCCACAGACACCAGGGCCCCGCGGACGCCAGGGCCCCGCGGACGCCAGGGCCCCGCGGACGCCAGGGCCCCGCGGACACTGAGGCCCCCATGGACGCCAGGGCCCCACGGACGCCAGGGCCCCGCGGACACTGAGGCCCCCATGGACGCCAGGGCCCCGCGGACGCCAGGCCCCATGGACGCCGGGGCCCCGCGGACACTGAGGCCCCCACGGACGCCGGGCCCCACAGACGCCGGGGCCACCCGTGCCTACCTGGAAGGAGCCAATGCACAGCTCAAACAGAATCTGGTACATGGAGGAGATGCGGATGGGAAATGCAGCAAACACCATGTAGTGGACGCCGAAGAGTGGAATTAAGAGCAGCGTGGACTTGGCGAGCCTCCTGGCAGAGGAGAGTGATGGGGTAGCCATGGCCTCCACACCTGTGACCCGGCCCGGCTGGAGGAGCCCCAAGATCCCACATCCCAAGATCCCCCCACTCTACACCTGTGACCCGGCCCGGCTGGAGGGGCCCCAAGATCCCACATCCCAAGATCCCCCCACTCCACACCTGTGACCCGGCCCGGCTGGAGGGGCCCCAAGATCCCACATCCCAAGATCCCCCCACTCCACACCTGTGACCCGGCCCAGCTGGAGGAGCCCCAAGATCCCACATCCCAAGGCCCCCCCACGTCGCACATGGGTGACACTGTCTGCACAAAGTGTCATCTGGAGGGGACGCAGCCCACCAGCCTTGAACAGGCTGGGGTGCAGCTCAGGGACAGGGCATTAGCCTAGCAGGTGTGAGGCCTTGGATTCCATCCCCGTGCTGAGCAAAAAGAAGTGGATGGCAGAGCAGAGGGCCCACCGCACACATCCCGAGGGGCCTCTGAGCCCCATGCGGGTCCCCACGGGAGAACCCCAGGGCCTTTGCTGATCTAGGTCCCGTTAGTCCAACGCGTCAGCAAACTGCTCTGCTTGGTGTCAGACACGTCACCTGCCAACACTGAAGAGAAACACTGATGTCTTCATCTTGTTTGGAGGTATATGCCTCCGATCTACTCTTGGGTGTGCAAGTTTTAGAAGTGTGTTCATTTCCCCCACACTCTGACACACGCAGTATACTGTGTCCTGTAGAGCAAGGCTCATCAATAGGATGGCCTGGCTCCAACCCCAGGAGCCTGCTCTACAGTTGCTTCCTGGGTAGAGCATGGCTAGTCTCCACAGGCCATTCCTTACTAAGCAGAAATCAAAACGGGCCCCTGTCGGGCACACTGGCAGGGTGAAGGATATGAACAGCGGCCCCTCGGTGTGGGGATCGCTGTGCCGGGCACGTCACATCTTTCAGGACTCATCAACTGGCAAACAAACCCCACGTTCTAAGTGAGGCGGCCAGAGCGTGAGGGGCGAATCTCAGGCCCCCGTGGGCTGGGACCAGCTCTGGGCCCTGGCCGCTGCTGCCCGCTCACCGCCGGTGTCCGCCATGGATGGCTGGACAGCAGGTCCCTGGGCAGCGGGACACACCCGGCTGCTGGACCTGGGCTGGCGTGGCGGCGGCGCCTGCGTCTCCTGACCTGGACCAAAGAGGTCAGCCCCACGCTCCTGCTTATTTTATACCAGAGTTGTGACTTTCTACTTTTGGTGTGAATGGGGGTGGCAGTTTATAGAATCCGCAGGTTTTAGCTGTCTGTTGACGTCTCTAACCTCAGCCCTGCCTGTCCTTCGCAGTGGTCAGCCTGGCACCAGTTGCTGGCCGCAGACACGCAGCCCACCCGTGGCTCTGACAGCAGTCGCGGTGACTGTGGCCAAGAGGAAAGGCGGGACTTGACCCGGGGCTTGGCCACACACCTACGTAGCCTGCTGGCTTCAGCGTCCGTAGGCAGGCAAGAGCAGGGCCCACGGTCCGTCATGCCCGCCGGAGCCCTGCCTCTTGGCCAGCCGACCGGGACGCAGCACAGACTATTCTGTGGCCACCTGTGAGTCAGCGCAGCCTCTGGCCCTCTGTGCCTGGCCACCGCCCTGTCCTGCTGGGCCAGCAGGTACTCACCTGTACTGGGGCTGGTCATTGCCGCCCACATCGGGGGACGTCAGCTTCTGCAGCAGAATGCGTACGATGCTGATGAAGAGGAAGAAGTTGACCTGCACAGCGGGAGATGCCCTGTGGGTGCCCGCTCCCGGACGGTGGGGCGTGGGTGTCCTCTGGGCCTGCCGACCCGGGTGGGGCCGTGGCACACTTCTTACAAGCCAGGCACTGGCTTCTGGCACCGAGGCCACTGAGGCCATGGAAGCCACCCAGGCCACCGAGGCCACCCAGGCCACCACCACATGAGGCTGCCACAGCCTGCACAGCAGGACGTGAGCAGGAAGCACAAAGCTCTCCAGAAGCCCCCTGCCCCCACCCCACCCCCGCCCCCCTCCCTGAGGCCCTCCCACCCCTCCTCCACCCCCTCCTACCCCCCTCCTGCCCCTCCTCCCGCCCCTTCTCCATCCCTCCCCTCCTCCCACCCCCTCCCATCCCCCCTCCCGCCCCTCCTCTTACCCCCCTCCCACCCCCCTCCCTCCCCTCCTCCCACTCCATCTCCCACCCCCTCCCATCCCCCCTCCCATCCCCCTCCCGCCCCTCCTCTTACCCCCCTCCCACCCCCTCCCTCCCCTCCTCCCACTCCATCTCCCACCCCCTCCCATCCCCCTCCCGCCCCTCCTCTTACCCCCCTCCCACCCCCTCCCTCCCCTCCTCCCACTCCATCTCCCACCCCCTCCCATCCCCCCTCCCATCCCCCCTCTCGCCCCTCCCATCCCCCCTCCCGCCCCTCCTCCCACCCTCCTCCGAGGCCACACTAGGGGCTTTCAACCCTTCTGTTAGCAAGGCTGAGTGGACCAGGCATTTGCCCCTGTGCTCTGCCCAGGTGTGCACGGCGGAGCTGTCTCCACAAGCCACGACTTACTATGATAGAGGTCAGGATGGGCATCCGGATGACCCACCAGGGTGTGCTGTGCTCATTTGTGTCCCAGCAGCTTTGGAGAGATGGAGACCGTGTCTCGACCCCTCCACAGACCACCCGGGCGGAGTTGGGCAGCTGTGCCGGATCTCTCCTGAGCCTGCGGGGCAAGCCCCTCCCCTGCTGGGCCCAGCACCACCTGTCTGTCCACCTGTCCATCTGCCCATCCACCTCACTTCCTTAGACACCATGTGGAGATGTGAAGCATCACCCCAGTGCATTGACGAGAGACAGTTGGGAGGCCCAGACTCAGACTTAGCACCTGACACCGTGAAGAAACTTTTCTCTCCCAAACGATTCCCCCAGTAGTTCACATCTGTATCTTCAATGAAGGCTTGAAAATTGCCTGCAGAGCAGTCCAGGAGGTGCGGCTGGGCCTTCCCACTAGCCGTGATTTCTCCTCTCTCCTTCTTTCTGTTTTCATTCATTTTTCCTTTCTTTCTTTTTCCTTTCTCCTTCCTCCTTCCATTCTTTTCTTTTTTCTCTCTTTCCTTCTTTCTTTTTACTTTCTCTCTCCCTCCCTTCTTTCTTTCCTTTCTTTCCTTTTTATTTTCTCTTTCCTTCCTTCTTTCTTTCCTTCCTTCTTCTTTCCATTCTTCCTCTCTGTTTCTTAGTGGGACTGAGGTTTGAACTTAGGGCTTTGTGCTTGTTTGGCTTGGTCTCTACCACTTGAGCCATGCCCCCAGCCCTGCTTTTTGCTGTTACTTCAGAGGTGGAGTCTCACAGATTTTCTGTCTGGGCTGGCTGTGGACTGAAGTTCTTTGGATCTCAGCCTTTTGAGTTAGGCTTAGAGTGTGAGCCGGTCCCAGCTAGTAATTCCACTTTTGGTTTTTATAGTGAAGATTGTCTCTATTAGGACGTTTGCCTGCCTTCTTGTAAGCGGCCTCCATGCCCTCTCCTGCCCACAGCCCTGTCGTGGACGCGGGCTGTCTGTCCAGGGCAGCTCTGTGTCCGCATCCGGGACTCCGGCTGGTTCGGTCTGGTCCTGTGGGGACTTTCCTGGAGGCTGAGCTGGCAGACGTCACTCAGGAGCCGGTGGGGGGGGTCTACCCGCCGACCCCACCCGGCAGCCCACCCCTGGGTGAAGACGGTGCCCAGCCCACAAAGGCCCATAAATACTCGGTTGCTTTAGACCTATGCAAGGCGGGCGGGCCTGCTTCCGGCCGCGTCTGGGCTGGGGACAGCACAGAGTCTGTGTTTGGGGTCAGGGCCGCATGTCCATGGATAGAGCCACAGCGCGTGCCGTGATGAGGCCTCCGAGCGCCAGAAGCGGCCGAGGCCGGTGCAGGTCGCAGCCACCTCTCCACCTCTTGGCGCACTTGGCAGGGGTGAGCGCTGCGCCCGCCTGCTCTGCTGTGGACACTACAGCTCCCCTGTCCCCCCGGCCTGTCCCAGTGTTAGCCGTGCTGCAGGCCTGGCTTCGTTCTGTCTCTCATACACGCCCTTCTCCCAACACCCGCCCCCCATGGATGCCCACCGCCTCCTCCCACGGGCGGTGCTGCCAGCGTCCTGACGCCTGTGGGGGCTTCCCGCTTCCGTCCTCACCCTCCAGGGCCTCTAGCTTCCTAGGGCCAGCACAGTGGGCCTGTGTCTGGACAGGGGTAGGCCCGGCACTCACCCCGTGTCTTCCAGAGCGAGCCTGGCTGCTGTCCACGCAGCTGTGCAGAGAGTGGGGATGCCTGCAGGAGAAAGCAGTGAGCCTGGCCTGATCTGGTCAGCCAGCGGCAGCACTGCAGCTGGGCTGGGCCCCGGCCCGGCCTGGTCAGCCAGCGGCAGCACCGCAGCTGGGGCCCGGCCTGGTCAGCCAGCGGCAGCACCGCAGCTGGGGCCCGGCCTGGTCAGCCAGCGGCAGCACCGCAGCTGGGCCCCGGCCTGGTCAGCCAGCGGCAGCACCGCAGCTGGGCTGGGCCCGGCCTGGTCAGCCAGCGGCAGCACCGCAGCTGGGCTGGGCCCGGCCTGGTCAGCCAGCGGCAGCACCGCAGCTGGGCTGGGCCCGGCCTGGTCAGCCAGCGGCAGCACCGCAGCTGGGGCCCGGCCTGGTCAGCCAGCGGCAGCACCGCGGCTGGGCTGGGCGCCACAGCTGCCACGGACCACAGGAAACCGTCTTAGAGACCTGGCAAGTATGTGTAGGCTTGCACTCAGCACGTCTTACTACAGTGAAGGAAATTAGGAGAATCTGTCCAGGGCTACAACTAGTCTAACAGAGAGTGACGGATGGAGAAACGGCTCCCGCATCCGTGGCACCTGAGGTCTGTGTGCTCAGGCCTCCAACTCTGGCTCTGGCAGACCGCTCCTGTCACTGCTCCTCCTCAGGCCCCTCTCCTCTCTGATTTCCCACTGTTGGTGCAGCTGGGAAGGGGGGAGGGGAATAAACCATCCTGCTACTTGTTCGCAGCTCACTCTGAACTTGGGTAAGCAGGACCGAGAATGAGGATCTACGCAATTTTAAACAAGGCCCTTGTTCCAGACACATTCGGTGCTGCATGTAGAACCGTGCAGCCCAGACACCACCACCCTGCGATGTGTTCTGAGCTGAAGTCTGAGAGCACTGGTTGGGGGCGATGGGGAGTGGACTGGCTGCTTACCCCATCCGATGAGGAGGTAGGCCAGGAAGCATCTGCTGGGGGGGAGGATGGCCACCAGGAGGGTGTGCAGATACAGGCCCTCCACCAGCAGCCAGTAGAAGTTTGCCATGATGCAGTACTGGAAGAACACCAGGCTGAGCTTGCAGCCAACCTGGAACCAGAGACAGGGAGGGAATGCCCCTGGGTAAGAGCAGTTGTGGCCGCAGAGCTGCTGTGCAGGGTGGGGAATCCAGGGCATCCCGGTCTGGCTCAAGATGGCTGCCGTCCACACGGTGGCCCTGGCCTTGGCCAGGAATGCCCTGTGCTGCAGGGAGGCCCTTGGTAGACGCCGTGCCCAGCCCACCTGCACGGGCCAATCTCCCCAGAGATGGAGATGAAAACGCCCTGTGGCCAGCAGGCCTCTGACGACGGGAGCTGGTGCTCCTCCCACGGTGCACTGCGCCTGCCTGCCTCCCCATCCCCTTCCTCCCCATCCCCTCAAGCTCCCCCTCCTCCCCGGGACATGGCTGGCTGAGGGCAGCGTGGGCACAGCGGGGCAGGTTGTGCCCGGATGGCTGGGCCCCGGCACCTGACGCCCCTCAGCCTTGTCCCTGCGGCGGGGGGTGAGCACAGGACAGGCTGAGGCTCAGCCGCCAGCACCCTTCATAGTAGTTCAGTTTCCAAGAGGTTTAGGAAGATAAAACGGCAGCCAGAATCAGGACCTTAGAGAATCTTGCAGTTTCCCCAGTTGTAAAAGAGAGGTTTTAATTTGGGGAAATTAATTAGAGATGGAAAAGCAAGAGAAAGATACATCCAATGAATTATTTCCCCTGGAGTTTTGCAGGGGTTTTCACTGGGCAGATGACAGTCAATCAATTCAATCTCTCAACCTCCTTTCACACAGTAGATGCATCAGAGATTTCCCCTTCAGGGCAAACACGCAGTCACGCTTCCTTCGGCCACTCCAGTCACCGCGTGCTACAGAGAACAGCATCTCCCACTCCGTTATTTTAATTTCTGTATCTATGCAGACACATACCCATGGATGTTGGGATATAGGTAATCGACATCCACTGGAAATACTTGTATTTGGGGGCAGGTGTGGTGTATAGATGTAGCAGACACGTTTATGCACTGGTGGAGGTGTAGTGCTGCACACACAGGCGGGCACGCTTTTTACCTGCTCATGGGGTGGACATACTTATGTGTGCACACGTGTGTGCGTGTGCGTGAGCACACACACACACCCTCTCTATGGGGATCATGCTGAGCTCTGAGCTGAGCTCCCTGGGCCATGAGGGGCTCCCCCCAGCAGCCATGTGGCCCAGACCCTCCTGACTCCCGCCTGCCTCACATCGCTTTACTTCTCTTTCCTCCAAAGTGGAGAAAGACGGAGAAAAATCCCTGTCACCTCTGCCTTTGGCAGAAGCGGCTGCAACCACCCACCAGGAAAGCAGGAGAAGCAATGCAGATTCATGACTTCTCATCACATTGAACAGCGAAGCACATTTACAGGCCTTTAGCAGACAGGGTTCTGGGTGCTGTTGATGCCATCCAAAGGCATCTTTCTGTCTTTGACGAGTTACTCTATCTTAAAACACACAAATCAGTGCACTAAAGAAATAAAGGGGTGACCTTGGTTGAGATGCGTGGTATTCCGAAACTGACATGTTGGATGGAAACCCTTCTGTGCAGCTACTTAAAAATGACATAACTTTAAAATAAACCACCCAATCAAGACAGGAAGCCTGAAACCAAAAACACGACTAGGATACAAGTACAGGCAGTTGTATCACAGGCTTGTATCTGGGGCTCGTGGGGGGGGGCTGGGGGCAGGATGCCCTCCCTGGGAGAGACTAGCACAGCCCCACCACAGAGGGCGAAGGGAACCCTTACCAGATGCCAGACCGACTCATGCCTTGATCTCAGAATAACATGCAACAAGTGCTCAAACAAGTGTTTGGGCCTCTCCACAGGGCGGCCCCGTAGCTGCCCGAGGCCTTGTGAGTCAGCAGCTCTACTTCCCCGAAGAACAGCACCGCACATGGAGAAGCCTTGCAGGGAGTCTGAGGGTGAGACGTAGGATTGCTTAAATGAGTGAGCTTGGAGCCTTGCATGCAGTGGCCACCCACAGAGCAAGGCCATGGAACAGACATCCTGCAGGATGAGGGACAGACAGTGCAGGCTGTGGGCCCTGGACCCTCTCCTGAGCTCACTGTCCATGAGGATGGAGGTCTGTGGGCCCTGGACCCTCTCCTGAGCTCACTGTCCATGAGGATGGAGGTCTGTGGGCCCTGGACCCTCTCCTGAGCTCACTGCCCATGAGGATGGAGGTCTGTGGGCCCTGGACCCTCTCCTGACCTTGTGGTCCACAGCATCCACCTCCCATCCTGTCCCACACAATGAGGAGCAGGTGTGGCCAGTCAACAACTGTTTCTGGAGACCTGGGTCCTGCCTGGGACCTTCTGTGTGTGTCCGTGCATGTGTGTACACATTCATGGGTGTGTGGGGGTGTGAGTTCCTGTGTGTTCTACATGTGCACATGGCTTTGCGTTGTCATGCACAGGGCATGCACAGGCACATTTTCTGATGTTTGCTCACGGTTCTCACTGCCCTTCCTCGGACCCATGCTGTGGTCAAAGCCCTCCACAGTGTGATCATTATGACGTGCTCTGGGCTTGCCGCCCAGTCACCTGCGTTGGCAGGCAAAGCTGCATTTAGTTGTCCGTGACTCTGCAGGCTTGGGGCTGTCAGGTCCCCTTATCTGCCCCAGCTCCTGCTCAGACAGGCAGGACACGGGCTTCCCACGCCCGGGGGCTGGGCTCCCGGCATGTGGGAGGCAAAGGCTGAGTCCTGGACTCGGCCTCAGACCAAGAGAGCTACACCACTGTCCCATATGTGCAGTGCTGGGCATCATCAAACCCTCGGGAACAATCGCGTCTAGGAGGGACTCGGTAACTATGTGCTGAGCGAGTCTGGCCTGACCGGGTACTAAGCACCCCGTGGTCACCACCACACACAGAGCCACGCAAGGACAGCGCAGGCGGCCACCTCCCTGCCTGGTATCAAGCGCCTGAACCATGCATGCACGGCTGTGCATCCAGGCCAGTCTGCATGGGATTTAGTCGCAGGACAGACCGCTTTCCTCCGGTCGCATTGAAGCTGGATGATTTAGACCAAATGTGCATTTGTCTACGTCAGGATTTCCCTGGGAACTGCTACTCTGTCCCGGTCTGCTGGGGTCACGCTCAGGGCCCTTTGATGGCCCAGCTCCAGGGGGTGGGCTGGGCCTCTGGCCTCTGCGTGGCCCTTGAGCCGGCTCTGACCTGGCTCTGCTCGGCCTGGTCAGGACTCACCGGTGGGTTTCGTTCCCCATTCCATCCCTGCCCCCGAAGACCCAGCTTTCCAAGACAGCCGTACCCAGGAGGACGGCTGGTCAGGACAGTGCCACGTGCCGGAGCTGGAGTAGAGGATGCTGTCCTTCACCAGCACCGAGATGGCTCTCAGGATGAAGGAGAGGAACAGGTTCAGGTGGATGTAGTTCCGGGTACAGTGCAGCTTCCTAGAGGAGAGAGCGCAGGAGGATGGAAGTCGGAGGGGAAACCATTAGAGCTGGATTTGTGACACCAGATACTCATGTGGAATTCATCTTCAGGTTTGTTTGTAAACAAATCTCACCCCAGAACCATTCCATTATCATTGTGCTTTTAGGTTACTTCCAGTTTTTCATTATGAAATTTTGTTGCACACAAATCTCCCCCATTTCAGACTATTTCCTTAGGCTAGGTGTCAGAGCCACCTGGGAGTGTGTCTGTGGATGGTGAGCGTGTCTCACGGATGTGAGGTGGTGTTGGGCGTGTCTCATGGATGTGAGGTGGTGTTGGGCGTGTCTCATGGATGTGAGGTGGTGTTGGGCGTGTCTCATGGATGTGAGGTGGTGTTGGGCGTGTCTCATGGATGTGAGGTGGTGTTGGGCGTGTCTCATGGATGTGAGGTGGTGTTGGGCGTGTCTCATGGATGTGAGGTGGTGTTGGGCGTGTCTCATGGATGTGAGGTGGTGTTGGGCGTGTCTCATGGATGTGAGGTGGTGTTGGGCGTGTCTCATGGATGTGAGGTGGTGTTGGGCGTGTCTCATGGATGTGAGGTGGTGTTGGGTGTGTCTCATGGATGTGAGGTGGTGTTGGGCGTGTCTCATGGATGTGAGGTGGTGTTGGGCGTGTCTCATAGATGTGAGGTGGTGTTGGGCGTGTCTCATGGATGTGAGGTGGTGTTGGGCGTGTCTCATGGATGTGAGGTGGTGTTGGGCGTGTCTCATGGATGTGAGGTGGTGTTGGGCGTGTCTCATGGATGTGAGGTGGTGTTGGGCGTGTCTCATGGATGTGAGGTGGTGTTGGGCGTGTCTCATGGATGTGAGGTGGTGTTGGGCGTGTCTCATGGATGTGAGGTGGTGTTGGGCGTGTCTCATGGATGTGAGGTGGTGTTGGGCGTGTCTCATGGATGTGAGGTGGTGTTGGGCGTGTCTCATGGATGTGAGGTGGTGTTGGGCGTGTCTCATGGATGTGAGGTGGTGTTGGGCGTGTCTCATGGATGTGAGGTGGTGTTGGGCGTGTCTCATGGATGTGAGGTGGTGTTGGGCGTGTCTCATGGATGTGAGGTGGTGTTGGGCGTGTCTCATGGATGTGAGGTGGTGTTGGGCGTGTCTCATGGATGTGAGGTGGTGTTGGGCGTGTCTCATGGATGTGAGGTGGTGTTGGGCGTGTCTCATGGATGTGAGGTGGTGTTGGGCGTGTCTCATGGATGTGAGGTGGTGTTGGGCGTGTCTCATGGATGTGAGGTGGTGTTGGGCGTGTCTCATGGATGTGAGGTGGTGTTGGGCGTGTCTCATGGATGTGAGGTGGTGTTGAGCGTGTCTCATGGATGTGAGGTGTTGGGCGTGTCCCATGGATGTGAGGTGGTGTTGGGCGTGTCTCATGGATGTGAGGTGGTGTTGGCGTGTCTCATGGATGTGAGGTGGTGTTGGGCGTGTCTCATGGATATGAGGTGGTGTTGGGCGTGTCTCATGGATGTGAGGTGGTGTTGGACGTGTCTCATGGATGTGAGGTGGTGTTGGGCGTGTCTCATGGATGTGAGGTGGTGTTGGGCGTGTCTCATGGATGTGAGGTGGTGTTGGGCGTGTCTCATGGATGTGAGGTGTTGGGCGTGTCTCATGGATGTGAGGTGTTGGGCGTGTCTCATGGATGTGAGGTGGTGTTGGGCATGTCTCATGGATGTGAGGTGGTGTTGGGCGTGTCTCATGGATGTGAGGTGGTGTTGGGCTGTCTCATGGATGTGAGGTGGTGTTGGGCGTGTCTCATGGATGTGAGGTGGTGTTGGGCATGTCTCATGGATGTGAGGTGGTGTTGGGCGTGTCTTATGGATGTGAGGTGGTGTTGGGCGTGTCTTATGGATGTGAGGTGGTGTTGGGCGTGTCTCATGGATGTGAGGTGGTGTTGGACGTGTCTCATGGGTGTGAGGTGTTGGGCGTGTCTCATCGATGTGAGGTGGTGTTGAACGTGTCTCAAGGATGTGAGGTGTTGGGTGTGTCTCACGGATGTGAGGTGGTGTTGGGCGTGTCTCATGGATGTGAGGTGGTGTTGGGCGTGTCTCATGGGTGTGAGGTGTTGGGCGTGTCTCATCGATGTGAGGTGGTGTTGAACGTGTCTCAAGGATGTGAGGTGTTGGGCGTGTCTCACGGATGTGAGGTGGTGTTGGGCGTGTCTCACAGGTGTGGCCAGACCGGCTCTGGCCTGCAGCTGGGGCTCTCTCTTCTGTCTCCATTCAGAGTACCTGGTCCTGGGGCTTCAACGCAATGTGAGTATTTTTGCTCAACTCTGTCTCTCTACTACAATGCTCACAGCTCCACTTCTGTGTTTTTGTGGTTAGTTGGAGACAAGAGTCTCACAGACTGTCCTGCTGGGGCTGGCTTTGAACTGCAATCCCTAGATATCAGCTGAGTAGTTAGGATTATAGATATGAGCCACCAGAGCTTGGCAATATATTTCTTCCACTCATGGCAACATCTTATCCTAATGATTTTTTCTGTTTAGCACTACTTGTCAGGTGGGCACAGTGTAATATATGAATTGTGTGTGTGTGTGTGTGTGCGTGTGTGTGTGTGAAACTGGGGTCTGAACTCATAGCTTTGCACTTGCTCTACCACTTACACCACACCTGTAATCTTCTTTACACTCTTCTATTTTGAGACAGGGCCACAGTAGACACCGCCTTGTCCTCTCCTCAGATACTTAATTAATAATCAACCTGGAGTGGTTTTGATGTGGCTCCATTAGTATCTATACTGTACAGCTACACAGAGCTATGAAGAGCTCTCTTGTCTGAGATCACAGGACTCGAACCCAAGCACACTGATGCCAACTTAGGGCTCTCAGATACGTTGCAGCATCTCTCCACTGAGCGTGTGGGAGCTTCTGGGAAGCAAGGTCAAGATCACTTTGCCTCTGTAGTTCCATGCATTTGCATAATGTCTATTCATCTAATAAATGATAGCTGAACTGAATTCCATTCCAAGGCCTACATCACCTGCCTACACAGAGCTGGAGAATATTTAGATTAAACTGTCCGTGTCAGCATCACATTGCTTGCCAGTATTCTCCAAGGGCACTTTATGACTTGGCACAGTGAGAGTCTCCAGGCTGGAGACTCAGGTCTCCTGCCTCTTTGGGGTGCCAAAAGAACCTCTTGTATTTTTTGCAGAACTTCTTGTTTCTGTGCCTTACCTGAAGAGGCAAAGAATGACACTTCCTGTTGCGAGAGACATCAGAGAGACACTGTAGCCCAGGGTGTAAATGGCCTTCACCAGAATATAGAAGGTGATCTGCACAGAGAGAAAACACTTCTGTGAGTGGTTGGTGCACCATTAGATCAAGGTGTTCCGAGACCCCAGAGGGCCTGCCTGCTGACTGCATGGACAACGGGAGCCAGGCTGTCTTAGAATTCTGCCTCCAGCTCAAGCCAGGAGAGATCTTCACCTTTTGTTTTCTCACCACCACGATGAGTGGCTGAATGATTTTTGTGAACAAATTAGTGTGAGACAACCAAGGTCCGGTGTGTGTCCTGTCCCAGCTGGTGGGCTGGGACATCTGGCCCCCAGAGACCATGTGGTGGCATCAGAGGCCCAAGCCTGGCACAGAGAGGCACCCTCTTCCAGAGGCTGAGCCCCAGCATCTCAGGGCTGCTGCCTCTTAGAGCTTTCTGGGTTGCGGGCACAGAGGCTCCCCGCTTCTCACCCAGACTCATCAGGCACGGACGGAAGGATGGCAGCTGCTGTGGAAGGGCTGCCCTGGGTTCTGCGACAGCGCTGCCCTCCAAAGGACGTGTCCTCTCCTCTGGGAGCAGACGGGGCCACAGGAACCGGCTCCCCCTCCTCCATCCCTGCTTTCTTGAGGTGTCCGCCTGGGGCCAGGGTGTGGGTGACTTGGCTGCCCGGCCCACCGGCAGAAGCTGCGGTGTTCAGGCTGTAGCACTGACAAGTGGCCTGTGATTCAGCCAAGCCATAGAAGATGGCCAGCCCCAGCACGGAGGGCAGCAGCCCAGCACAAACATCCCATAGCGGAGAGCTGGCAAGAAGGGATCACATCACACGGGGCACACACATACACGCACACACACACACACACACGCACACACACGCACACACACGCACACATGCGCACACACACGCACACACGCACACACACACGCAGGCTGTAGAGTAATGAGATCCAATGGTGGTGGTGTGGGGAGGGAGGGGGCAAGGCCTGGGTGGGGAGGGAGAGCACAGGTCTTCCCCAAGCTGAGCACGAGCTCCTGTGGGACATCAGGACCCGATTGAAACAAGGTGATGAGGAGTGGTCAGGTCCTAACAGATGAGAATGAAAGGCAGAGCCAGCAGACTGACCGGCAGGCTAGATCTGGGATGAGGAAGGACACACGGAGGCCTAGTGGACCCCAAAGCATCAGCAGAGAACAGAGTGGCCAGGTACAGCCTGCGGCCGGAGGCAGCGTGGGGGCCGGTGCTTGCAGGGCCTGGGCCCGGCCGGGAGGCAGCGTGGGGGCCGGTGCTTCCAGGGCCTGGGCCCGGCCGGAGGCGGCAGCGTGGGGGCCGGTGCTTCCAGGGCCTGGGCCCGGCCGGAGGCGGCAGCGTGGGGGCCGGTGCTTCCAGGGCCTGGGCCCGGCCGGAGGCGGCAGCGTGGGGGCCGGTGCTTCCAGGGCCTGGGCCCGGCCGGAGGCGCAGGCAAGCAGCTGCCATTTGAAGCCACAGCCTCACTGTTTATTCACTAAGAAACTCACTGGCAGAGAGCTACGCTCCCGTGTGACCTGGAATGGAGAAGCAGCCAGGGCCAATCTGAAACAAGCAGGAGGAGCTGCAAGAGACCCTATCTGTAGGATGTCGAGCGATACCTACCACAAACCCCAAACAGGACGTTTCCAACAAACTCTCACACTCCGCTGTGTTAAAACCCCAACCCCCACGCTCTGCACTCCTTGTTTCTCTGCCTGCTCGGTGCTACGTGGTGTTTCTGTCCTGAGCGGCTGGGGTCCCTGCCTGTGTTCTCTCCTCTCATCCCCTTGATCGTTCCCTCACACGGTGGACCGGCTGTGGATCTCCAGACCCACCCTGAGCACACTCAGGGCATAGGACCTAGTCAGAGCCAAGGCTGAACTGCTCCCTTCCCCAGCCTCAATCAAGAGTCCACTGAGCAGGCCTGGAGGGCGGGCCAGGTTGAGGTGTGGACACTGATCTAGCAGGATTCATTTCCAGTGAACGCTGGCCTATGGAAGTGAATGCCACAGGCCGTGTATCTCGTGAAGGCAATTGGTGAAAGGCCCTTGGTGCGTGGAGCGGGGCCTGGGGTGTATTCATCACGGCAGGAATGGAGTCGGGGCTGTGAGTCGCCGGGCCACACAGAGCCCACCGGACGAGGCCCCAGCCCCCCGGGCCAGCGGGGCTGGGGGCGCAGAGTGCCGGTCCTCTCCACAGTAGCAGCCTTTGGCTGGCTTAGAAGCGGAGAGAGTGGCCTTGTGTTCCTGTGTTCTGGGGAAAGCAACTCTCTGGGACCCTGCAGATCTGATCTAGGCAATGGGAACTTCACCACCCGCCCCTGAGACGGGGTGGGAGGGAGGCCTGAGCCCCCAGCCCCATGCTGGGCCCTGCCCGGTAGAAGCCGGGGACAATGCCAGGCTGCAGGACTCCTTGTGACTTTCCTGATGACTGGCTCCTATGGAGGGAGCAGGATGGGGAGCCGGAAGCCACTCCTTTCATTCTCCACTGGTCCAGAGCCACAGTCCCAGGGCTCAAACCCTGGGCACATATTCTCTCTGCAGCTCCTCTCCCACCCATCAGGCAGCATGGCTTCACAGGGGACTGAGCAGATGGGGACTGGACAGACGGGGGACTGGGCAGACGGGGGACTGGGCAGACGGGGGACTGGACAGACGGGACTGGACAGACAGGGGACTGGGCAGACAGGGACTAGACAGACAGGGGACTGGACAGACGGGGGACTGGACAGATGGGGGACTGGACAGACAGGGGACTGGGCAGACAGGGGACTGGACAGACAGGGACTGGACAGACAGGGGACTAGGCAGATGGGGACTGGACAGACAGGGGACTGGACAGACAGGGGACTGGACAGACAGGGGACTAGGCAGATGGGGACTGGACAGACAGGGGACTGGACAGACAGGGGACTGGACAGACAGGAACTGGACAGACAGGGGACTAGGCAGATGGGGACTGGACAGACAGGGGACTGGGCAGATGGGGACTGGACAGACAGGGGACTGGACAGACAGGGACTGGACAGACAGGGGACTGGGCAGATGGGGACTGGGCAGACGGGGGACTGGGCAGACAGGGGACTGGACAGACAGGGGACTGGGCAGACAGGGGACTGGACAGACAGGGACTGGACAGACAGGGGACTAGGCAGATGGGGACTGGACAGACAGGGGACTGGGCAGATGGGGACTGGACAGACGGGGGACTGGGCAGACAGGGGACTGGGCAGACAGGGACTAGACAGACAAGGCACTGGACAGACAGGGACTGGACAGACAGGGGACTGGGCAGATGGGGACTGGACAGACAGGGGACTGGACAACCAGGACTAGACAGACAGGGGACTGGGCAGACAGGGGACTGGGCAGATGGGGACTGGGCAGATGGGGACTGGACAGACAGGGGACTGGGCAGACGGGGACTGGATAGACAGGGGACTGGGCAGATGGGGACTGGGCAGATGGGGACTGGACAGACGGGGACTGGGCAGACGGGGACTGGGCAGACGGGGACTGGGCAGATGGGGACTGGGCAGACAGGGGACTGGGCAGATGGGGACTGGGCAGACGGGGACTGGGCAGATGGGGACTGGACAGATGGGGACTGGACAGACGGGGACTGGGCAGACGGGGACTGGGCAGATGGGGACTGGACAGACAGGGGACTGGGCAGACAGGGGACTGGACAGACAGGGACTGGGCAGACGGGGACTGGGCAGATGGGGACTGGACAGACAGGGGACTGGACAACCAGGACTAGACAGACAGGGGACTGGGCAGATGGGGACTGGACAGACGGGGACTGGGCAGACAGGGGACTGGGCAGATGGGGACTGGGCAGATGGGGACTGGACAGACGGGGACTGGGCAGACGGGGACTGGGCAGATGGGGACTGGACAGACAGGGACTAGACAGACAAGGCACTGGACAGACAGGGGACTGGATAGACAGGGGACTGGGCAGATGGGGACTGGACAGACAGGGGACTGGGCAGACAGGGGACTGGGCAGATGGGGACTGGGCAGACAGGGGACTGGGCAGACGGGGACTGGGCAGACGGGGACTGGGCAGACGGGGACTGGGCAGATGGGGGACTGGGCAGATGGGGACTGGACAGACAGGGGACTGGGCAGACAGGGACTGGGCAGACAGGGGACTGGACAGACAGGGGACTGGGCAGATGGGGACTGGGCAGACAGGGGACTGGGCAGATGGGGACTGGGCAGACAGGGGACTGGGCAGTTGGGGACTGGACAGACAGGGGACTGGGCAGACAGGGGACTGGGCAGACAGGGGACTGGGCAGATAGGGGACTGGGCAGACGGGGACTGGGCAGATGGGGACTGGACAGACAGGGGACTGGGCAGATAGGGGACTGGGCAGATAGGGGACTGGGCAGACAGGGGACTGGGCAGATAGGGGACTGGGCAGACGGGGACTGGGCAGACAGGGGACTGGGCAGATAGGGGACTGGGCAGATAGGGGACTGGGCAGACGGGGACTGGGCAGATGGGGACTGGGCAGATGGGGACTGGGCAGATGGGGACTGGACAGATGGGGACTGGGCAGATGGGGACTGGATAGACAGGGGACTGGACAGACGGGGACTGGGCAGACAGGGGACTGGGCAGATGGGGACTGGGCAGACAGGGGACTGGGCAGACGGGGACTGGGCAGACGGGGACTGGGCAGACGGGGACTGGGCAGATGGGGGACTGGGCAGATGGGGACTGGACAGACAGGGGACTGGGCAGACAGGGACTGGGCAGACAGGGGACTGGACAGACAGGGGACTGGGCAGATGGGGACTGGGCAGACAGGGGACTGGGCAGATGGGGACTGGGCAGACAGGGGACTGGGCAGTTGGGGACTGGACAGACAGGGGACTGGGCAGACAGGGGACTGGGCAGACAGGGGACTGGGCAGATAGGGGACTGGGCAGACGGGGACTGGGCAGATGGGGACTGGACAGACAGGGGACTGGGCAGATAGGGGACTGGGCAGATAGGGGACTGGGCAGACAGGGGACTGGGCAGATAGGGGACTGGGCAGACGGGGACTGGGCAGACAGGGGACTGGGCAGATAGGGGACTGGGCAGATAGGGGACTGGGCAGACGGGGACTGGGCAGATGGGGACTGGGCAGATGGGGACTGGGCAGATGGGGACTGGACAGTTGGGGACTGGGCAGATGGGGACTGGATAGACAGGGGACTGGACAGACGGGGACTGGGCAGACAGGGGACTGGGCAGATGGGGACTGGGCAGACGGGGACTGGGCAGACAGGGGACTGGGCAGATGGGGACTGGACAGACGGGGACTGGGCAGACGGGCCGAGGGTGCTCACAAAGTCCTCCCCCGACCTCAGGAAGTGTCACACATGGAGTCAGAGCGCACGGTTCTCTGGGCCTCCTGAGTGGCCCAGGCCACGTCGGTGCCTCCTTGTCACACCCTTGTCACACTGTCCTCCTGCCACTGCGTCCAGTCTGAGTGTGCACTGGTGGCCTTACTTACACACCCAGTAAAGCTTCTGATGAACCGAGGTCCACACAGAAAGAATTAACCAGGAAAAAATTCAACACAAAAGACAGGATGTAGCGCAGTGGTGGAACACTTGCCCAGCTTGTCCAAACGCGCTCAGTCCTCAGCCCTGCCAACCAAAACAAGAAGCTCACTGCCGGTCAGCAGACAGGGCAGTGGAGCCAGCGGGACACCGGGCAGCTGAGCTCAGCGTGCCTCAGACCTGACTTGAAGCACAGCCCTCCCCATGGCCGCTGCCCCGCGGGCGGCTTGGCTCTTCTGGCCCAGGGGCTTGGGTTTCTCTGGCTGTCATCAGCTACCCGTGACTCTTGTGACCACACAGTCCCCAGATTCTCCCAGCAGCAAAGGGCAAAGACACATGATGCGCGGCGCTATGAGGTTCAAAGTCCTCTGAAAGAGCAAAATCAGTGAAACACACCCTCAGCCCAGTGTGTCAGGTGAACCACCGCCAGGAGTGGCTTCCTTCAGAGCTTCTGTTTTCCTGACTGTGCACTGGGAGCCCTGGCTAGGCCTCACAGTACCCAGCCGGTGTTCACGGAGGGGAGGAGACCAGAACACGTGTACAAAGAGCCTGCGAGGCAGTGTTTAGTGCAGGTTAATACATTAGACATGTTTGTGAAATCCTAAGACAAAAATAATGAGAAATGAATACCTAAAATAATTGAACACATTCATGCATTTTAATTAAAGAAAGTGTAGCTGGGCTAACAGTCAACACTTCACAGAAACAGGTAATAAGCTGGTTGAGAATATAACCAAGATTGGTTGAAAGAAAGTCCTTGAATACTAATAACCATTATGGAGGAGGTGGTGGTGTTTTTCGGCCCTGGGGCCTGAGCTCTGGGCCTGGGCCCTGTCCCTCAGCTCTTCAGCTCAAGGCTAGCGCTCTACCACTTGAGCCACAGCGCCACTTCCAGCCTTTTCTGCTTATGTGGTGCTGAGGAACCGAACCCAGGGCCTCGAGCATTCGAGGCAAGCCCTCTACCACTGAGCCACCTTCCCAGCCCCACTATGGTGTTTTTAAAAGTTGAAACAATCTGTAAAACTGTTGCTGAGACTGGCCATTTTCATAGGAGGTCTTTCTTTCAAGGAGAAACAAGTAACTTCGGGGATACAAAAGTTGTTACAGGCTCCTGCCTGTAACAGTCATCAGGAAGGAACATAATCTGATGTCAAAAGACAGTAAACCCACTGAAGCAAACGCAAAAGACACACTAAAATAAACAGAACAATCTGGGGCTAATTTCACCTATCCGCACAGAAGAAAAATCTTAAAGTATCTGGGATGCAATAAAATCATGTTAGAAGTATGTTTAGAAAAATGGAACCACACACACACACACACACACACACACATACACACACACACACACACACACACATTGAGCAGATGAGCAGGTCTCAGTATGCAAAGATGACAGGTGATTACAGTCTGCACAATTTACACGGGGCGGTGGAGACCTGTTGCTTCAGAAGACATTTGGTTACCCTCATTGGACTCTTTAGTTGGACAGAATTCTACAATCTTTCTGGGAGCTCCGTGGGGAGGACGTGAGTTCCAGGCGCCGCACCGCCACTGCCTGGGCGCGGTGCTCAGACATCACTCAGCCGCTCGGGTCATCTAAGGACTGCCCACGTCAGACCAGACACACGGGGGCAGAGCTCTCCTGGGGCATCTTCCCACCAGCACTAGGAATGTGTGAAACTGCTTCCACAGAAAATGCTTTTCAAATTTTACTGGTATAAGATAAAAATAGGAAAAAACAAGAGCTCTCAAGAAAACGGATACTGGTGGCTAGGCAAGCGCACAGCCATGAAACCAATAAAGAAAAAAGCAGAGGTGATAAAACCACAAGCTAGGTTTAACCAGGTCACATTCGGTGTAACTGCACAAGTGGCAAACTAGCTTGGCATAAGCTTTAAATGTCCAGGTCCTAAGTGTGGAAGGGAGTTAAGGACAGTTTCTCTGTGAGGAGACTCAGCTGTTAGGACAAAGAGGCAGATTACAGCCAGTAAGTCCCGGGGCTCAGGGTGAGGGCTGCGGCAGCAAGTCTGGGGCGGCTTGGTGGTGAGCGCTAAGACAGCCTGAGACCCAGCCGGCACCCGCGGGCTGTGGCAGGCCAGAGGAAGGGTGAGGTAGGCCCCCTTGGCAAGGGCAGCGAGCTGTGGTGGCTCCAGCAAATCGATGAGTTTCTTGGCAAATGTCATTTCGGTCAGAGCGATTGCAAATACATTCCGAGTGTACTAGCGTTAAGAGGGAAACACAGGTGGCCAAGTATCTGCTTTTCAAGTGCAGAAGGCCAAAGTGTAAAAGCAGAGGAAGAAGCCATTAAGTGCAAGACAAATAGAGTTTTATTTGCACAAGATGTACCTTAAACAAACTCTGAAGGCCATAGGAGAAAACACATGTGCCTCACGAAGTGAGGGAAAGCTCTGGGCATGCAAAGCAGGATAACATTCCCATTGAAAAACTGGAAAGGAAAGAAGCTGAGACCAAACAAAACTTAACAATGGCATGGGACCCTTTCAGCACCATCGCGAATCCGCAAAAGGCAAAACTAAGATAACTGTGCTTGTTCATGAGTGGATAACTGGCAATAAACAAAATGTTATGTTGTTGGGTGCCATGGCCTTGGTCTTGGTCTCTAATCCCTCCCCACACGTTGAATCCATAACTTTAAGACGCCAGGGTTAGGAGGTAGCGCTGAGGGAGCAGGCCACGTCCCGAGCAAGCTGCTACTGAGGACTGGTGCCTTTCTAAAGGAGGCCCCACCCTGCACGAGAGGCAGCAGCTGTCTGAGCAGGAACCCCAGAAACCGAGTCTGCCAGTGCCGGAGAACAGGGAGAAATCGACTTCGTCGTTTGCAAGACGCCAGGCTGATGTGTTTTGTTATAGCAGCCTGGACCAAGATCATATCCTCATAGGTCATTCTTTTGTTTTTGTTTTTGTTTTGTTTTGTTTTTGTCATTTCTTTTTTGATACTGGGGATTGAACCCAGGATGTTACACTTGCTAGGCAAGCGCTTTGCCACTGAGCTACATCCTAGCCCCCAGGTCGTTCTTATGATGAGAATTCCACAAGAAGTTTTCCTTAAGCAAACAGAAAGAGACAAAAAGATATGTAGGAAAGCTTTCAGCTTGTTACTTTTCCCTATTGGGTAGACATTTGTGATGTCCCTGGAGCACTGGGAAGACAGGTACTGGAGTAGATAGGGCTTCTGTATGGGGACACAGCCGGCTTATTTCCAGTAGCTCAGCTTCAGGCGTAAGACATGCTTTCATTTAATTCAGGCACACTCCATGATAGCTGGAATTCTACAGGTGGCCTTTGCAGATCCTGTGTCAAGTTTAGGGCTCTTCCTTATCCCTGCTAGCGAACAGTGACACTCAGGCTGGACTTACTTTGCTTTTGACCCAATGCCCCAGCCAGCTCTGGAAGCCTGGTAAAGGCCCTGCAGCTGTGAGCCTGTGAGCGGAGCGGTGCATTTGACTCCTGCACACCTCGTGTGGGCTGCCAGGCTCTGCCCGGAGCTGGGAAGGTATCTGATGTCTTGTGTCTTGGATACTACTTCTGGGTGGTAAGTCAAAATTAATATATAAAAGAGCTCTATTAATTGTCTTAGTAAACAAGAAGTAGACACGTAAGTTAGAATTCCTAGAACTCTCAGAGAAACAGGAATTAACCCAGATGTTTTTCAAATTCCAAGCTGGGTAATCTTTTGGTAAACAGGAATATTGTATACAAGAATCAAAAGACATACCACCATCTCCTATAATATAGACATGCAACTCTTATTGCTAACCATGTTCCAAAATTTCTTAACAAGAAAATGAAAAACAAGGGGATTAAGGTGATGTAAATCCAAAGACAAAATACGGACGCACTACTTGTTGAGCAGAAGTGTATCTACTTTTGGGTAGAAGACTGAAGCATCCTCAGAGGATTATTATACATATCCTGCTCCACTCCTAAAGCCAGAGCCAACATGACAATCTACAGAAGGCTGTAGAAACGAATCTGCACATTTAGAAAGATGGGTGTGGGAGAGAGTGCGGCACACAGCATGACAGAGACAATCTTATGTGGTCAAGTGGCTGAAGAACCAGGGCTTGAAAAATAGCACACTCAAACAAAACCAGAATTTGTTCTCAGTTAAAAGGGCAGAGTGCTGATGTGCTCTTTCCTTTTTTCTTTCTCTCTCCTCCCTCCCTCCCTCCCTCCCTCCTTCCTTTTTCCCTCCCTCCCTCCCTCCCTCCCTCCCTCCCTCCCTCCCTCCCTCCCTTCATTTTTCTTTTTGGATTGGTGTTGGGAATGGAACTCAGGCCCTCAAGCATGCTAGCCAAGTGCCCTACCATTGAGGCAAAGCTCCAGAAGACTTGATCTGCTCCTGACTAGCGATTCTGAGAACTAGACCTGGCGGTTCATGCATGTAACCCCAGCAGACCTTGAGTTCCAGGCCAGTTTGGGCTACATTGCAAGGTCTTGTCTCAAGAGAACAAAACAGCGAAGAAAAGAAACATTTTGAAAAGGTTTTTCCTTTTGCGTAATGAAATAAAGATTCTATGTTTTATTAAAATAACTTCCTGTGTTTCCGTCCTTCCATTGCTTGCATTCTATTATGGAACTAACATAACTTTTTGGATCCGCGTTTGAGACTTTTCTCACTTCTTTAGATGGGCAATTCCCTTTGATTCTATTTAGTCAAGTTTTTAAATATTTTGATAAATGTTTCCGAATCTACTTCTAATGAAGTCTCTGATGTCTAATGAACTTAGGAATTCTAGAGGACTCCTAGCAAGTGTGAAAGGTTTGCACTCTGTCCTTATCAAGAGCTGCTTGTGTCAGATGGAGAGACCAGCCTGAGGGCCATGCTTGTGACAAAGGTGCTGCGGTCCCAGTGATACCTCAACACCCTAACAAACTCCCATCAGAACCAAAGCACTGCTGTCTAAATCCCTGGTGCTTTACAGTCATTCTCTTAATCTGATGCTGTTCTGACAGTTTTTTTTTTTTTTTTTTGCAAGTGCTATGCCATGCAAGAAGGTCCCTGGAAAACACTGATGTGGGCAGCTTTCTGCAAGGTCATGACCTTGGGCTAGGAGAAGATTCCAGACTTAATCAAACTGAGCCATTCACAAAACTGCCCACCCGAGGCCCAGTGCACCAGAGCAGCCTCCATGCACTGAGAGCTCTGGAGCAGGGCTGTAATTTTTATGACTTTTTGTTTGAAACTTGATTGGTTCTTTGATGTTTTGTTTTACAGATCTGAAGAACTCATGTTTACTTTTCAAGTGAGTTTTCTGTAACTCATAGCAATTTGGTAAAATATTCTCTGGGAAACAAAAGCCCTGCAGAATTCAGAAGCTCTTCTTGTGTGTTCTACATTTTAAGGCATGTAGGACTTTATGTAAGTGGCAAAAAGACCTGTTCTGGAAGAGGACACAACTGTGGGTCCTTCTGCACTCCCTGCCGCCAGAGAGTCTGAAAGAGCCACGACGGACTTCCTGGAGCCAGGAACCCTCAGGTGTTGTGGGACCTGGGGCTGGGGGTCGTACCTGAGGCGGTGGACAGTGGCCTTGCCCCAGCTCTGTGTTTAGGGAGCCTGCCCTCCTTCTGCGGACCCGGCAGTCCTACAGTACGTGGCCGTGGTTTGGCAGTAATAAAACGAGCACAGAGAGAAAAGCTGTGTTTCAGGGGAAGACTGCAAGGGGCCGCTCAGGATTATGTCCTGCCCAGTGTCTCTGAACGTTACTGCACTTCAAAACTGTTTTTCCCCAATGTCACACCATGATTTCTCAAAATAATGTTTTCAGTTTTGTTCCACTTTCTGGTTTGAAATCACTGTCCTGTCCTCAAGGCCTGTGAGTTAAAGCTGAAAGAGTTGCCATACACTTCAGAGAAACCATCACAGTGCTGTGTGGCCATGAAAGAGCGCCTGGAGACCTTCCAGAACATTCCCAGTGCAGCCGGGAGGGCTGCCGGCTGGAGCCCCCCCCACCCCCCCATGGAAAGACGTCCAAAGCTCAGAGCCAGAAACCCCAGCTGGATTTCTCTGAACTGAGAACTCCAGTCTGTAACTCGTTCTGTGCGTCTTTGCTTTTGGTTTTGTTTCCAGAGAACACTTTTATTAAGTCAGTTTCTTGCACCACACTGAAGTCAAACTTGGGTGGGAGCTCCCAGAACACTGCACCTAAAATGGACACCAGGTTCTCCATCTGAACTGAACATGGCATGGTTATACCACCAGGCACAGGTATCATGTTCACAGCTACTTCCACCAGATCTAAGAAGGTTTCTAAAGGAGAGCCGTGAGCCTAACACCTTAGAACTAGGAGCCTTTATCGGAAAAAACAACAACGAAGGAACAAAAGATGACCTGAACGATCTTATCTACTGCAGAGTCTACAAAGACAGCACGAGTCTGGGCTCCTTAGCCAAATTTACATGAGATGACCAAATAGGCACACGCACTTTGCTAAGCAAGGAGCATGTTAGATTGCATGTGCTCAAGCAATCTCAGGAAAGTTAAGACCCAGGCATTCATTTTCCAGGAAAATGCAAACTGGCTTGGAAAACTAAAATCTGAATCTGAGACCTGCGTGGACTTTCTAGACGGCATCTTGAGCACCATGCTTCGGGCATTCTTCAGACCTGGTGTGTGGCTCCTGAGGTGATTCTTACTCCCTCTGTGTGCTGGACTTGCCCGAACCTACTGGGGTTCTGATTCTGATCTTGGATGTCCCCCGGGGAAGGAGCCTGTGGTGACCAAATGGCCGGAGGCATTCTCAGATAACAGAGGGGACCTTGTCAGCTCAGCCTGAAGGCCAGTGCTGGCCCTGGCTGCCTTGCGCTGACCGCATGTGGGTGAAGCCAGTGCTGGCCCTGGCTGCCTTGCGCTGACCGCATGTGTGAGGCCAGTGCTGGCCCTGCCTGCCTTGCGCTGACCGCATGTGCGCGAGGCCAGTGCTGGCCCTGCCTGCCTTGCGCTGACCGCATGTGCGCGAGGCCAGTGCTGGCCCTGCCTGCCTTGCGCTGACCGCATGTGCGCGAGGCCAGTGCTGGCCCTGGCTGCCTTGCGCTGACCGCATGTGCGCGAGGCCAGTGCTGGCCCTGGCTGCCTTGCGCTGACCGCATGTGTGTGAGGCCAGTGCTGGCCTTGCCTGCCTTGCGCTGACCGCATGTGTGTGAGGCCAGTGCTGGCCCTGGCTGCCTTGCGCTGACCGCATGTGTGAGGCCAGTGCTGGCCCTGGCTGCCTTGCGCTGACCGCATGTGTGTGAGGCCAGTGCTGGCCCTGGCTGCCTTGCGCTGACCGCATGTGTGAGGCCAGTGCTGGCCCTGGCTGCCTTGCGCTGACTGCATGTGCGTGAACCTCACAGGCTGTCTTCCGGGGTGCCGAGGCAGTGGGAACTTGGGTCTGATTAGCACGGCAGGGCATGGCGCCGACGCGTGTGGAGGGACTCTGTCATGGGATGTACAGTTTGCTTTTTTCCTGTAGTCCAAATAACTGTTCACTTTCATTTCACAAAAAGACGTTATACCTTTCCATACAGTGTGCTCAGAAATTTCCTCAGGGAAAATTTACTCTGGACAAAGTGTTCTTTAAAGAGGAAACAGCCTTCGGATGTAGCTCGGTGGTGTCTGCCTGCTGCAGGCAGAGGCCTTAGGTTTTATCCGTGGTATTGGGGCAGAAAAGGCCCAAGAATCTTTATGTGTGCTTAAAGGCTATTTGTATTGTCAGGGGGGATGGTGAATGTCTGGTGACTAGCAGAAGGTGCTGAGTTTGAGGCCATCCTACACGGCATGATGCTGTCTCATAAAACCCAACCCAAACCAAAAAGGGTAAGAAATACCTTTTAGAAAAAAAGCCTACAACCGTCCCTGTGGTCTGGTGGTTTCCAACATGCTGCGTGGCCACAGAGACCCCCCCTCCCCACGCTAACAGTCCCTGTGCCGCTGCCAGGAAGGAGCTGGAGGCCTGGCCTGGGTGTTGGCTATGTGGACGCATCCCAGATCTCCCCGAAGCCCGCAGGGCCTGCTCCGAGAGCCCCAGGGTGGGAGGGGCTTCTGTCCCTTGCACAAAATGGCCCCAGCTTCGCATGAAGTGGTGCTGTTCTTCCATATGCTTCAAATCATCTCTAGATGACTCAAAAGCCCTAACCATGTAAATGCCAGGGGTACTCTCTGCTATATCGGCACACTGTGTTGTTACGACAAGTACAAAAGTCTGGCTGCTCCACCGAGGGGCAGCCAGCACAGGCCTGACGCAGCACTGGCTACTTGTTCAGCTCTGAGGCTGGCTGGTCCTGGCGGGGGAGGCCACTCTCTACAGAGCACCATGAACGTCTACTTTTCACAAAGGGACTCCTCAGGGTTGAAGGTGATGCTGTGAATGTCTCCCCACAGCAGCTGTGGAAGTCTAGAGTCTGCGGTGAAGAACCAACCACTCCTTCACAAATGAGAGGGCTGATGCCCAGACCCAAGGAGGGGCCCTGGGGCAGCTGCCAGCTGGACCTCCAGCTCCTCCCTGCCCGGAACTCCTCCCTGCCTCGGGCTCCTCCCTGCCCCGGGCTCCTCCCTGACCCGGGGCTCCTCCCTGCCTTGGGCTCCTCCCTGAAGCTCCTCCCTGCCCCAGCTCCTCCCTGCCCCGGGCTCCTCCCTGCCTCGGGCTCCTCCCTGACCCGGGGCTCCTCCCTGCCTTGGGCTCCTCCCTGCCTTAGGCTCCTCCCTGAAGCTCCTCCCTGCCCCGGGCTCTTCTCCCAGGAGGTAGTAGTGAAGCTGTACAATGGCAGCCAGGGCTGGAGTGGGGCCACACTTGAGTTTCCACCTGTTGCTGCAAGAGGAGTCTCCCACGCAGGGACAAGGTCTGCCTGTCTTTGGAGGCCGTGGAGGAGAAGTCCTGATGGAAGGAAGCCGCTATCTCTTATATCCGAGTCCCTTGTTCATTCTGTGCACAGAGCACAGCAGCAGCACCTCTGCTGGCCCGGGAAGAAGCACCTCCTTCAGTCTCAGACCCTCTGGTCTCCCCTCCTCCCCAGCTGAGGAAGGGACTGGACACTGGATCCAGGTGGGCCTGGCCCCAGGGGACGCGCATAGGGTGCAGGCCAGAGGCCACCCAGCAAGTCCCGGCTGGGCCGCCAGGAGCCTGTCCCCTGGGGTCCTGGCTTCTACTGGGAAGCTCTCCTGGGACATAGAGCGGCCTTGTCCTCAAATGGACGTGGCCTCTGGCTCAGGACAAAGCCCTTCCTCAGCCATGGCCTCCCTTGGGGACATCGTGGCCTCTCCTGAGACAGACACGGCCTCTGCCCTGTCCTTCCTGAAGACTCAGCGCTACTGAGAGCAAACCCTTCCTGGGCACAGCTCCCCTGGGGCGCGCATATGTGGAGACCTGGCTTCTGAGCACAGCCTGTTCTGGGACACAGCTCCCCTGGGGTCAGTCTGTCCCGGGACACGGTCCCCTTGGGATGCACCTCTCTGGCAACCTGGCCTCTTGGGGTGGCAGACACACCTCAAGAAGGGCAGGGACGCTAGGACAGGACTGCCACTGTGAGTGGAGCCTATTTTGGCGGAAAGGTCACTGCATGGCCACATCGGCCCACAGGGCACGTGAGGGTGAGCCACAGTCTCGATGCTGAAGTCAAGAATGAGCAAGGGCTGCCAGGCGGTGAGCCTGGGTTTGGGCTCCAGGAAGCTCCCTGGCCAAGGCCCCCGTGGCGGGGACCATCAGATACATCATTTTCTAGATTGTACCGTTCCAACCTCAGTTCCTCTCCTCTCCTCTGGACCGTCAGCCTCTGGTCTCCCTGTGCCTGAAGAGACGTCTCCAGTGCTTTATTGCAGAGCATTAGTTGGAAGACAGTTAAGGCCAAGTGGGCTTAAGCATGGCTAATCACTGTGTCTGGTTTCTGGAAGCCATTTGTGGATCACGGTTCTGTCTGTGAACTCGAGTTCAGCCTCAGGACTTTGGAGAGCAGCCACGGGTGCAGCTCCATCTTTAGCACAGGTCCTGTCCATTCTGTCCACACTGTCAAGATGTCCTTCCACGCTGACCTTGCTCTCCCTGACCCAAGCACCCCTTTCCTCAACATCAAAGGCTGGCGTCAGGTCACCACACATGGTCCTGGATGCCAGGAACCGCAGGGGACCACAGCCCTCCCATAAGATACAGAGATGCTGCCCGGACCTCGGCCCAGAGGACACTGCCAGTGCCACACACACAGCAGAGTTCCCATGGTGTCTGACGCCTGGGGTGCTTGTCCTACTGGGACACCAGACCTGGCCAAGTCCAGCAGGCTGTGATCATGGGCAGGGGACAGACAGACACGCAGCACCCCACTGTTCAGGAGGGGAGACCAGGCACACACACTGCTCACCAATGGAGACCAGACACACACACCACTCACACAGCTCACCAATGGAGACCAGACACACACAACGCTCACACTGCTCACCAATGGAGACCAGACACAACACACACTGCTCACCAATGGAGACCAGATATACACAACGCTCACACTGCTCACCAATGGAGACCAAACACAACACACACTGCTCACCAATGGAGACCAGACACACACACCACTCACACTGCTCACCAATGGAGACAGACACACCGCTCACATTGCTCACCAATGGAGACCAGATACACTGCTCACACAGCTCACCAATGGAGACCAGACACACACACCACTCACACTGCTCCCCAATGGAGACCAGACACACACAACACTCACACTGCTCACCAATGGAGACCAGACACACACAACACTCACACTGCTCACCAATGGAGACCAGACACACACACCGCTCACACTGCTCACCAATGGAGACCAGACACACACAACACTCACACTGCTCCCCAATGGAGACCAGATACACTGCTCACACTGCTCACCAATGGAGACCAGACACACACACCACTCACACTGCTCCCCAATGGAGACCAGACACACACAACACTCACACTGCTCCCCAATGGAGACCAGACACACACAACACTCACACTGCTCCCCAATGGAGACCAGACACACACAACGCTCACACTGCTCACCAATGGAGACCAGACATACACAACACTCACACTGCTCACCAATGGAGACCAGACACACACAACACTCACACTGCTCACCAATGGAGACCAGACACACACACCACTCTCACTGCTCACCAATGGAGACCAGACACACACAACACTCGCATTGCTCACCAATGGAGACCAGATATACACAACGTTCACACTGCTCACCAATGGAGACCAGACACACACACCACTCACACTGCTCACCAATGGAGACCAGATACACTGTTCACACTGCTCACCAATGGAGACCAGACACACACTGCACTCATACTGCTCACCAATGGAGACCAGATACACACACCACTCACACTGCTCACCAATGGAGACCAGATACACTGCTCACACTGCTCACCAATGGAGACCAGACACACACACCACTCATACTGCTCACCAATGGAGACCAGACACACACCACTCACACTGCTCACCAATGGAGACCAGACACACACAACACTCACACTGCTCCCCAATGGAGACCAGATACACACAACACTCACACTGCTCACCAATGGAGACCAGAAATACACAACACTCACACTGCTCACCAGTGGAGACCAGACACACACCACTCACACTGCTCACCAATGGAGACCAGATACACCACTCACACTGCTCACCAATGGAGACCAGATGCCCACACAGGTCACACCACACATGGCTGGGGACCAAGCACACACACTGCGAATAGTCTGGCATGGGTTTGGCAGGGAAGCAAGCTGTAGGAAGAGTGGCTACAGTGGAGAGATGCTGCAGGAGAGAGTGTAAATATTTTGGGAATATGGCATAATATGGAAGAAATGCGTCCACTTGACACATGGAGGGCTGAAATGCCAAACAGCCTGGGGCTAAATTTAGCAGAGCGTTCTTTTCTTAAGAACTAGGCAGGCACGGTCTTCACAGGGCCAGAGTGGCCTCTGTGCGGGTCCCAGCAAGGCCAGAGTCGCCCGCACCTCTAACGGGAGCAGAGGCAGGGGTGAGCTCTGTGCGCCTTTGTGTCTTCCAGTCACTGGGCGGCTGCTGGTCCTTGAGCGTAGATTGGAGACATTTGGGCGTGGGAGGAGCTGTGCAGAACTGGGCAGCAGCCTGAACAAGGACCCTCACTCAAAGTCCTACCTGTCGCCTTTTGATTCCGCCATCTGCAGCCAGCTATGGCTTTGTGGAAGCTAGGGTTTTCCTTGGATTAAACTAGGTTTGCAGTCAATAATGATTGTATGTGTAACACCCATGGCAGAATTTGATCTGTGGGAGTGGGAAGTCAATACCTGTAAGTCTGGGAAGGGTGAGCCGATGAGTGATCGTGGATTGCTAGGGGCCGGTGACAAGGGGCATCTCCTGGCTGCTGTCCTGGGCTCACCCCGGGGCCCAGCCTGAACAGCACGCGTCCACCGAGTGCCCACCCTGAGCCATCTCTCTCAGAGCCTCTGGGAACACACCACAGATTCTGCCTTTTCCTCTTGCAATGCGTCCTTAAAATAACCCAGGATCAAAGTATTCAGGAAGCAGAAAGTACAGTCAGGAAGGAAAATCCTTTTGGTTTGGGGGCATCATTTCTGCGGCTTTCTCACATTAAAGTATTTTACTTCCTAATCCATTATCAGGGAATGTACATTACGCCCTCTGAGGTGTTTCAGAAGACACAGGCTTTCCAAGTTAGACAGGAAGGCTAGTTAGCAGTCATGCAGCAGGACGCAGTTTCAGGCCCAGTTTCAGACCTAAGGGAAGCTGAGGAAATGAGGGGCCACCGGGCAGTGAGCCGGTGCTGCGCTGCTGGGACCGTTTCTGCGTCCCCACCATTCCTTATGACTGGAGGGAACCAGCGTCTCCATGCCTTCATGAGAAGATACAGGAGGAGTGAGCACACCGTGAGCACCGGACTTGTGTGTCCCCAGAGAGCCACACGCCCGTGTTGGCTGGGCCTTGGGCACTGCTCAGCACCAAATGTTTGCCGGTTCACATCTGGTGCCAACATGAAATGAAGCCCAGGTGGCAGGTGTTCCCCACCGGCTTCAAAACTCCTGACGGCCTGGTCTGGCCTAGCCTGACTGCAGCCCACGCTGCAGAGAGCCAGCCCACGAGGACTGCCCCTGAGGGCACCTCGCTCCTGGCCAGCATCCTGCGGGGGTCAGAACTCAGGGTCCTCAGAGCAGAGCCTAGGAACCCCTCTTTCTGCAGAAACAACCCTTCTGAGACACCAGACCAGACACCAGCACCACTGCACACACAGCCTGAGCCACCAGACCAGACACCAGCCCCACTGCACACACAGCCTGAGCCACCAGACCAGACACCAGCCCCACTGCACATACAGCCTGACACACCAGACCAGACACCAGCTCCACTGCACACACAGCCTGAGCCACCAGACCAGACACCAGCACCACTGCACACACAGCCTGACACACCAGATGAGACACCAGCACTACTGTACCACACAGCCTGACACACCAGACCAGACACCAGCACCACTGCACACACAGCCTGACACACCAGACCAGACAGCAGCACTACTGTACCACACAGCCTGACACACCAGACCAGACACCAGCACCACTGCACACACAGCCTGACACACCAGATGAGACACCAGCACTACTGTACCACACAGCCTGACACACCAGACCAGACACCAGCACCACTGCACACACAGCCTGACACACCAGACCAGACACCAGCACCACTGCACACACAGCCTGACACACCAGATGAGACACCAGCACTACTGTACCACACAGCCTGACACACCAGACCAGACACCAGCACCACTGCACACACAGCCTGAGCCACCAGACCAGACACCAGCTCCGTTGCCCACACAGCCTGAGACGAGACACTACAGCCCAGTGCTCTAGACAGCAAACCCAGCTTTTGAGCCTGAAAAGATGCCCTGGTGTTGGCCATGTCTGTCACCATCTCAGGGAGAAGAAAGGTTGCTGCTTCCCTGGAGCCCACACTTAGAACAGGACAAGAAGGCATCAGGGAGGCTGCCTGGAGGCAGTGTGGCCGTGTACAGGTGTCTACCATCAGCAAAGACGGTTTGCTTCTCTGTGAGTTCTCTGAAGTTACTGAGAATCGGTGAGTCCCGAACGTGAGTAGCAGAGCAGAGCAGAGGCGTGGCCGGAGCACAGGGCCCGCTGTGGCGGGGGTCTGGCTTCGCCTGGGAACCTACCTTACTGTCATCCTCTGGGTCGTTGTAGCCGCATGCGTCCATGAAATCTGGGAACGTGTCTGACCACCCGTCACTCGTGCAGTTTTTGCTTATGTTTCCTGGAAAGTAAAGCTCAGATGTTGTATCTGCAGGGTCTCAGTAGAGACAATGCTACGTCTGTCTGGAGACTGTCGTCTTAATGGGACTGCTCACAGGAGATGCTGCCTCTCAGAAGCCATCCTGGTCTCCCTCCTTCAACCCACATCGTGGACTTGCAGGGACTAGACCACCATGTCAGAAAGCAAAGAAGACAGAAACTACACTTGTAGTTGCTTCAACTTTACGTACTCTTATCTCAGAGTAGATGGAAGTCCTTAGTAGATTCTGACGCTGTCACCACCCAGTGACTAACGGCAGGGGCCTGCCTGCTCTGTCCTGGATGCGGGGCTTGCTCGCCCTCCCCTCCGCCTGCCCCTCGGGAGGCAGCACGGGCAGGACTGACGCGCTGAGAGCCAGAGGAAAGTCATTGTGGGAGGAAGGTTTAAATTGCAAGAAAGAAAGGCAGTTAAGAACTTCTTTTGCTCTTTATTCTAAACTGCATTATTTGCTCTTCAATAAGCTAAAATTTGCATAGTCAGTCTAGAAATGTAGCATTCCCTCTATTTCCTGGCAGCAACGTGACAACACCACGTGGGACAGAGTTTGGAGAGTACAGAGTGAAATAGGGACAGCAGTTACCCGAGCCCTTCAAGCCCAAACTCTGCCCGAAGCTGCCCTCCACGGCAGACCTAAGGCTCGGGCTCCCGTGCCTCTCCTGCGCTCCTGAGGAGCGGCGGGGCCCGGGGCCCTCGGGGCCTGTGATGCATCACAGCCCGCATCGCTGGCCCCGCATCGCTGGCCCCGCACTGCGGGTTTTCTGACTCAAAAGCTCCGTGTCTCCTAACTGTGGTGCACCCTGCTCAGGGGCACTGAGAACTCAGCCCTCCCTGAGAGCAGGCTCCTCCCTGACTGGGCGGTGTGCAAGCCCTGGGCTGGTGACACAGTGCACGAAGCCTAGGCCCAGAGCAAGTCTGCCGATCGGGGACCCAGGGCCCCGCTCTGCTCCACTGCCCCTCCCGAGGTCATTCACCCACCCCACACCTGAGCTGGGTGTGTGCAGGCGTCTGCTCCTGGGCCTGTGCCAGTGTATTTGGAACATCCAGAGAACAGTCCTGGCCTGAGCTCCTGCCAGTGTCGCTGACTGGACAGCGGTTTGTGAGGTTCAGAGTCTCTGAATTGAGATGTCCCGTGCTGAACAGGGTTCAGCTCCTGAGAAGAGACCAACTCTTTCCCCGATCTCCATTTCCTCCACTGTTGTTTTAAAGTGCAATGTTATTAGTTCTCAAGGTTTTCTCCATCACCGCCCTGGTAAAATGATTTCTGCCAAGCACCATTATTTCCTGTTTCTGGATGTCTTCTATCCCCTGCCTTTCCAGAGAGATTTCTCCCTGTGAGGAATTGTGAGCCACGAGCCAGGCCTGCAGAGCTGCGTAGAGCAAGCCCTGCGCAGGGAAGGGGTCTGGCCCTGTCTCTTCTCTGCAGAGACAGAGAAGCTGCCAACAGGGGGCTTGGGTCTGGGGGCAGAGCAGAGGGGGTCCAGTGGCCCACACTCCCCACCTTCGCTCAGAACCTCGGGGACCAGCAGAGCCTTCTTCATCTTTTCCTTGTCTCTGTCGCCCCAGATGACATTGCTGGTGCTCTGGCTCCTGTTTATCTGTCTCTGTTCATGAAAGATCCTTGCTTAGTCTCTTCCCTCACACCTGCCCTGCCCACCAAGGGACAGGATTCTTTTGCTCCCTAAAGTAAGCTCCTACCTCAATCTGGTCCAACTATTTCATGGTTCCACTCACAGCAGGAAGAGGCTAGAAAAGAGGGAGACCCAGCCCCTCGCTGCCCAAATAGGAAAGCCTGCTCCAGGCAGGCCCACCGGTGCACCACGGTACCTGGCTTGCTGTAGAAGTTGCTGAACACTTTGGGGCAGGGCACGGTGACCGTCTCTCCCACATCCGCAGGACGCCAGCACGTGATGTTGTCCCAGATGCCCCTGCAGGCTGGAAGGAGAGGCAGGGGTGAGGAACAGCCATGGGCTGGGGCGCAGCCTTCCACGAGGCTGTGATTTGCCTGGAAGCTTCACACGAGGAAATCCACTGGCTAAAGAACCACACCAGAGAGCAATTTTCCATGAACCACTTGCACGGTATTATTGAGAATGTGCGATCATTTTAACCAGCTTTGGAGAAATAAGACCTGCGAACAATTTGGTATGGACTGGGCGCTTTTGCAAGTTTTATTTCTAGTTGACAAATAATGTAGAATGATCAAAGTAATCTAATCAGCACACCCATCCCCCCCAAATACCATTTGTAAATGGTGAGAACATGTAAAACCCATTCTGGTGTTTTGGAAATCACATTTTAAAACTATAGTCACCTTGTTGAGTGACGTCCTGTTGGTGTCCCTGTCCAGCTGAGACGGCCCAGCCCTTCCTGTCTGGCGACCCGCCCCACACTCTGCCCCAGGGGCGGTTACACCTGAGGGAGGCCAGGCAGTATTCGCTTCCTGGCCGGGCCGAATCCTCCAGGTTCCTCTGTGTTATCAAAAATAACACGATTTCCTGCTTTTTAAAGGGTGAATAGTTTTCCACTGTGTATTTATGTACTATATTCTTTTTTTAAAAAAGGGTTATTGTTTCAAGAAAAAATGTACTCATTACCTGACTTATGTAACCGAATCCCCTCTGCACATCACCTTTACCATAACAACAAAAATTAAAAACACAAAAAGACCGTGGAGGAATTTGCTCCTCTCCTGTGAATTCTGATGAACACGAGCCCTCCAACATGGAAAGTGTCTTTAATAAAGAGATGACAGGGGAAAATTGAATGTGGTTATAAAGGTGAAATACAGAGTTACCTTGCATTTTCAAACAACAATTAAATTTCAAGACAGTCATTGTTTTTTTTTCTTGCTGCTGTGGTCTGTCTGCACTGGTGTGGTAAACAGGCCTGCGTGTCTCGGTGTTAGTTCGAGTCTTGCTGCTGCGTGTCTGGGTGTCAGTTCGAGTCTTGCTGCTGCGTGTCTTAGTGTTAGTTTGAGTCTTGCTGCTGTGTTTCTCGGTGTTAGAGTCTTGTTGCTGCGTGTCTGGGTGTCAGTTCGAGTCTTACTGCTGCGTATCTCGGTGTTAGTTCGAGTCTTGTTGCTGCGTGTCTCGGTGTCAGTTCGAGTCTTGCTGTTCTGGTCTGCATTGGTGTGGTAAACAGGCCTGCGTGTCTCGGTGTCAGTTCGAGTCTTGCTCCTGCATGTCTTAGTGTTAGTTAGAGTCTTGCTGTTGCGTGTCTCGGTGTCAGTTTGAGTCTTGATGCTGCATGTCTTGGTGTTAGTTCGAGTCTTGCTGCTCTGGTCTGCATTGGTGTGGTAAACAGGCCTGCGTGTCTCGGTGTTAGTTAGAGTCTTGCTGCTCTGGTCTGCACTGGTGTGGTAAACAGGCCTGTGTGTCTCGGTGTTAGTTGGAGTCTTGCTGCTGCGTGTCTGGGTGTTAGTTCGAGTCTTGGGGACTTGCTGAGGGGCCCTCTGGGACAGATGTGACCTGGCGAGCAGAGTCCGATGGAGGCAGGAGGCACACCACACGCCCCGCCGGTTCCAAGGCAGGAGGGCATGGCTCTGGCTAGCAGGTTGGGCCCTTCTGTGTGTGACTCCAGAGGTGTCTGTGATCTGTATGGTCAGAATCTGCAGCCAGCCTCACCAACGCTGCTGACCCAGCCGGGCCGCTCACCGTGTCCTCCCAAGGCAGCAGCCACCTTGCCTGGCCTCCAAGCCAAGCAGGCCCAGCAGGCCGGCTCCTCACGCTTGCGGGTCTCCCGCGCCTGCGCCCGCACCCACCCCGCAGACACCTGAGTCGCCTGTGGGCTGGGGCAGGGCTGGGGCAGGCCAACACTGCCCTGCTAGGAGGTGCTGTCCAGGAAGGCTGGCTCATCGGTGTGAGGGGCCTGTGGAGACCAGGTGAGAGCCGAAGCGCTGGGCGGGTGCCCCCGAACGTGGGCCCAAGTGCTGGGGGGTGTCCCCCCGAACGTGGGCCGAAGCGCTGGGCGGGTGCCCCCGAACGTGGGCCCAAGCGCTGGGCGGGTGCCCCCGAACGTAGGCCGAAGCACTGGGCGGGTGCCCCCGAACGTGGGCCGAAGTGCTGGGCGGGTGCCCCCGAACGTGGGCCGAAGCGCTGGGCGGGTGCCCCCGAACGTGGGCCGAAGCGCTGGGCGGGTGCCCCCGAACGTGGGCAGCTCTGCAGGCCAGCCTCAATGCACTCAAAAGGCCTGTGTGGAAAGTCACAGAACGAGGCTCCTTGCAGAAATGATGCGGGGCAGGAAGGCAGGGCAGGGCTTCCCCAGTCTCAGGGCAGCCAGAGCCTGGCTGGTCTCTGGCCACCCCACAGCAACCAACAGGGGCGGAGGAGAAAGCTCCCTTCCTGCACACAGAGCTCGTGACCAGCCGGGCAGGCAGATGCTGGCTCACCGCGAGGTCCAAGGGGCTGTGCTTTGCAGTCCCCGCCTCCGGCCCAGCACCAGCTGCCAGAGCCCCTCCTCGGTGCCCACCACCGGGCATCACGTTTCGACCTCAAGGGCGGGTGGGTGAAGCAGAGCAGCTAGCCGGTGCATCTGCTAGCCGGTGCAGACTCGTCCCCACACAGCAGGCAGATGGGGCTTTGTACACGCGACCCCGCGTTCCTCCTGAGCGCCCGTGCCTTCTGTTGTGTGTGGGGTTTGAGCGTGTAGGGACGCCTCGGGGTGAGAAGGAGCTGGAGCAGGACTGTCACTTGGAGCAGCTGTGAACCTCCGTGGCTCAGCTGGCCCTCAGTGAAGACATGCCATTGGGTCCAAGTTCTTTTATCATAGAGTGACTTCTTTCTTGCCACAGAAGAAACCAGACAAAGCACGTCCTGTGCCTTGGCCATTCCTTGCACAGAATTTGTGGTGGAGAAGGGAATGGCCATCTGGCAGGACGCACAGGTAGACGGGACAGAGCTCTGGGGTGCTGCGGTGCGGCTCTGCTGGAGTCTCAGAGCAGGAAGAAGGCCCCAGAGTGAGGGCAGGCTTGCTGTGGGGTACCTGGGGTGCCCCTGGGGGGCCTGGCGCCTCTACCTCCAGGAAGCCTCCAGATGTGATGGCAGGGCCGTGGGCAGAGGGGCTCAGGTGTCTGATGTGATGTCAGGGCCGTGGGCAGCGGGGCTCAGGTGTCTGATGTGATGTCAGAGCCGTGGGCAGAGGGGCTCAGGCATCTGATGTGATGTCAGAGCCGTGGGCAGAGGGGCTCAGACATCTGATGTGATGTCAGAGCCGTGGGCAGCGGGGCTCAGGCATCTGATGTGATGTCAGAGCCATGGGCAGAGGGGCTCAGGCATCTGATGTGATGTCAGAGCCATGGGCAGAGGGGCTCAGGTGTCTGATGTGATGTCAGGGCCGTGGGCAGTGGGGCTCAGGTGTCTGATGTGATGTCAGAGCCGTGGACAGAGGGGCTCAGGTGTCTGATGTGATGTCAGAGCCGTGGGCAGAGGGGCTCAGGCATCTGATGTGATGTCAGGGCCGTGGGCAGTGGGGCTCAGGTGTCTGATGTGATGTCAGAGCCGTGGACAGAGGGGCTCAGGTGTCTGATGTGATGTCAGAGCCGTGGGCAGAGGGGCTCAGGCATCTGATGTGATGTCAGGGCCGTGGGCAGAGGGGCTCAGACATCTGATGTGATGTCAGGGCCGTGGACAGAGGGGCTCAGACATCTGATGTGATGTCAGGGCCGTGGACAGAGGGGCTCAGGTGTCTGATGTGATGTCAGGGCCGTGGACAGAGGGGCTCAGGCATCTGATGTGATGTCAGGGCTGTGGGCAGAGGGGCTCAGACATCTGATGGGATGTCAGGGCCGTGGGCAGAGGGGCTCAGACATCTGATGTGATGGCAGGGCCGTGGACAGAGGGGCTCAGGCATCTGTTGTGATGTCAGGGCCGTGGACAGAGGGGCTCAGACATCTGATGTGATGGCAGGGCCGTGGACAGAGGGGCTCAGGTGTCTGATGTGATGTCAGGGCCGTGGGCAGCGGGGCTCAGACATCTGATGTGATGTCAGGGCCGTGGGCAGAGGGGCTCAGACATCTGATGTGATGTCAGGGCCGTGGACAGAGGGGCTCAGACATCTGATGGGATGTCAGGGCCGTGGGCAGAGGGGCTCAGACATCTGATGTGATGTCAGGGCCGTGGGCAGAGGGGCTCAGGCGTCTGATGTGATGTCAGGGCTGTGGGCAGAGGGGCTCAGGCGTCTGATGTGATGTCAGGGCCGTGGGCAGAGGGGCTCAGACATCTGATGTGATGGCAGGGCCGTGGGCAGCGGGGCTCAGGCATCTGATGGGATGTCAGGGCCGTGGGCAGAGGGGCTCAGGCATCTGATGGGATGTCAGGGCCGTGGACAGAGGGGCTCAGGCATCTGATGTGATGTCAGAGCCATGGGCAGCGGGGCTCAGACATCTGGTCCAGAAGGGGGTGGCCCCTTCAGGACCTCGGGCCAGGCCTCAGGTGACCCAGGAGTTCTGAGTTCACTGGGTCTCTCTGGCATGCGCTCATACACAGGGGAAGTAACTGATTTATGGAAGTAGAGTATTATGTACTGCTATGTTACTTGAATCCCTCCGCTTTTTGTGATACTGGAGTGTGAACTCCAGGTCTTGTACATGCTAGGCTGGCACTAGAGACTGGCTGCCACTTTGGTGCTGTAACTCCAGTCCTGCTGCTTGTAATTTATCCTGGAGAGAAGATTCTCACAAACTTTTCTTTTTCTTTTTTTAATACGTTTTTTATTATAAAATAGTGTATGGAGGGGTTACAGTGACATGAGTAAGGTGGTGAGTATGTTCCCTATTGAGCAAGGCTACCTACTCCTTTGTTTTTCCCCTACCATCCCTTCCCTCCTCCCTCCTCCCTCCTCCCTCCTCCCTCCTCCCTCCCACCTCCTCCCTCCTCCCTCCCACCTCCTCCCTCCTCCCTCCTCCCGCCTCCCTCCTCCTGCCTCCCTCCTCCCGCCTCCCTCCTCCCTCCCACCTCCTCCCTCCTCCCTCGTCCCTCCTCCCTCCTCCCGCCTCCCTCCTCCCGCCTCCCTCCTCCCTCCTCCCTCCCACCTCCTCCCTCTTCCCTCCTCCCTCCTCCCTCCTCCCTCCTCCCACCTCCCTCCTCCTGCCTCCCTCCTCCCGCCTCCCTCCTCCCTCCCACCTCCTCCCTCCTCCCTCGTCCCTCCTCCCTCCTCCCGCCTCCCTCCTCCTGCCTCCCTCCTCCCGCCTCCCTCCTCCCTCCCACCTCCTCCCTCCTCCCTCCTCCCTCCTCCCGCCTCCCTCCTCCTGCCTCCCTCCTCCCTCCTCCCTCCTCCCTCCTCCCTCCTCCCTCCTCCCTCCCACCTCCTCCCTCTTCCCTCCTCCCTCCTCCCGCCTCCCTCCTCCTGCCTCCCTCCTCCCTCCTCCCTCCTCCCTCCTCCCTCCTCCCTCCTCCCTCCCACCTCCTCCCTCTTCCCTCCTCCCTCCTCCCGCCTCCCTCCTCCCGCCTCCCTCCTCCTGCCTCCCTCCTCCCGCCTCCCGCCTCCCTCCTCCCTCTTCCCTCCTCCCTCCTCCCTCCTCCCTCCTCCCGCCTCCCTCCTCCCTCCTCCCTCCTCCCTCCTCCCTCCCACCTCCTCCCTCTTCCCTCCTCCCTCCTCCCTCCTCCCTCCTCCCACCTCCCTCCTCCCTCCTCCCTCCTCCCGCCTCCCTCCTCCCTCCTCGCTCACCCCCCCCACAAGTTGTAAAGTTCATTTTCAACATAGTGTCTTGCACATCTCATTGTTACAATGGATAAGTGAAATGAACCCCAAGACAGGGACATAAGCGGATTTTTCTTTCTTGGTATTTTTTTTTAATGTACTCATGTGATTGCTTTGTTTCTTTGTATGTTCCTCCCCCATGGTATAACCCCTGCTTTCATTGTATTTGATGTCGGTGCTCTGCATCTTGTATATACACTTTTCTAATTTGGGGAGGGGAAGGGAAAAAACCAAAATGCTTAAATATTTGAAAGTGTTTTATCTCAATCCTCTTCAAAATTTTCTTAAATGTTTTGTATGGTAAAAATGCTGTACAGAGGGGTTACAGTTACATGAGCAAGGTCATGAATACATTTCCTATAAAGCATTGTTACCTCCTTTATTTTTCCCCTACCCTTCCTTCCCTCCTACCTCCATGACTAAACTCCCCCCTCAACCTGGTCTAAATTGTAAAGTTCATTTTTTAACATAGTGTCTTGTACATCCAATTGTTACAATGGGTCAACCTGTATCCCTATTTAAGCATTTTGTTTTTTCCCTTCCTCTCCCCAAGCTAGAGAAGTGTATATACAAGATGCAGAGCACCGACATCAAATACAGTGAAAACGGGTTATACTGTCGGGGAAGAACATACAAAGCAACAAAAAAATCACATGGTACATTATAAATACATTAGGAACAATAGCAAGAAAGAAAAAACCACTGTGTCCCTATCTTGGAGTTTATTTCACTTAACATCATCTTATATGGTCATATGTACATAGATTTTGACCTTTTCTACTTGTCCCAGACATATACTAGTAATTGCAAATAAGGGAAACCATGGGACCTATGTTTCTTTGGGCCTGGCTTACTTCACTTAATATAATTTTTTTCCAAGTCATTCCATTTCCTAACAAATGGAGCAATGTCATTCTTTCTGATGGAGGCATAGAATTCCATTGTGTGTGTGTGTGTGTGTGTGTGTGTGTGTGTGTGTGTGTGTGTGTGTGTGTGTGTGAGTGTGTGTGTGTGAGTGTATCACATTTTCTTGATCCATTCATCTACTGAGGGGCATCTGGTGTAACAAACTTTTCTTTCCTGGCTGGTCTCAAACTATAATCCTCGTGAGTAGCTATAATTACAGGTATGTCAACAGCACCTGACCTTTCCAACTTACCAATGCACCTCTCACATTTCATGCTATTTTAGAAATACCATTTTATAGTTATTATTAAGCTGTGGTTACCTCACAATTCAGGTAAGGTGCACATCTATGTCTGGACAATGCCACCCTTCCTTCCCTTTCTCCAAGCCGCCCCTCCCATCCCTGCCCATGAGTTACATAGTTCGTTTTCCACATAGTGCATATGGAAACCATGACTGCGTTTGCTCCCGCTCCCTCCCTCCCACTCTGTGCCCCCTTGGAAGGCCATCGTTTTTAATGGTTGTGTGATATTCCACAATATGACCGTAACAATTAAAATTTGTAAGCTCAGCATACACAATGCTTCTAATATAAGCAAACAATGATAAGATGATCACACAAGTTATTAAGAAATGAGTAAAAAGTACTTGGAATTTTATCGTTTGAATAAATTATAGTTCTTTCTCAGCGGAAGGGAAATCTCTATGAAAAAGCTAGTAAATGTGTGAAGAGTGGTTAGCGTTGGAGAACTCAACAAGTTTCCATATTCAAACTACAGCTCTGAGTACAAATCATCAATAGGTACTGAAACCTGAACTGTCAACTACTTCTCAGTTCCTGTCATGAAGGTAGAAAGCCAGGAACCACAGAGGTGGAGAAGCTTAACTATGCTAGCAGGGCTACCAGCTTCATAGTCGGCTTGCTAGGCAGGAGCTCACCCGTGTGGGTGTATGTGGGAGGGGCTCACCCGTGTGGGTGTATGTGGGAGGGGCTCACCGTGTGGGTGTATGTGGATGGGCTCACCCGTGTGGGTGTATGTGGGAGGGGCTCACCGTGTGGGTGTATGTGGGAGGGGCTCACCCGTGTGGGGTGCGGGGTGTATGTGGGAGGGGCTCACCCGTGTGGGGTGCGGGGTGTATGTGGGAGGGGCTCACCCGTGTGGGGTGCGGGGTGTATGTGAGAGGGGCTCACCCGTGTGGGTGTATGTGGGAGGGGCTCACCGTGTGGGGTGCGGGGTGTATATAGGATGGGTCACCAACTCAGGAGACATCTGTGCAGGAATATCTATAAAGGGCATTCTTTTCAGGGTACACTTGCATGGCCTTCTGTTTCTTCTCTACTGAAGTGGATGCTGAGCAAGGAGCTTTCTGTGATCCCTCTGGGTCTACTGTGTTGAAGTAAGTCACACAAAAATGAATTACCTTCATTTTGCCAATAGAGCCACTAATCTTCTATGCCCATCATCAACTTGAAGGACTCAGAACTGGGTGGAATTGGAATTGAGCCGGGAAGACTTCATTTTGGGAGTGCTTTGTCCTCCTCTGAACTATGTACCTCTGTTCCAAACTGAATTGTCCCAGAGACGTGATTCCTACTTGCTGGCATCTCCAAGCCATTGCATCGTTGCTGCTTGTAGCAAGATGCTAGCTCTCCTGCACTGCACTCACACGCAAGTAAAACCTGAGCCAGCATGCAGAGCCTAGAGAGACACAGGGGACCCTGGCCCTTCCCAAATTAGACTGCTCCAGACCCTAAGGACCACTAGTGCTACTCAAAGAGTCTGGGGGCCAGCAGATCTACAGAGCCACCTGCTCAGGGGCTAGGTCACCAAAGATCTCAGTGGATCTCAGAGCCACCTGCTCAGGGGCTAGGTCACCAAAGATCTCAGTGGATCTATAGAGCCACCTGCTCAGGGGCTAGGTCACCAAAGATCACAGTGGATCTCAGAGCCACCTGCTCAGGGGCTAGGTCACCAAAGATCACAGTGGATCTACAGAGCCACCTGCTCAGGGGTTAGGTCACCAAAGATCACAGTGGATCTCAGAGCCACCTGCTCAGGGGATAGGTCACCAAAGATCACAGTGGATCTCAGAGCCACCTGCTCAGGGGATAGGTCACCAAAGACAGTGGATCTACAGAGCCACCTGCTCAGGGACTAGGTCACTGAAGGATCACAGCAGATCCACAGAGCCATCTGCTCAGGCACTAGCTCACTGAAGGATCACAGTGGATCCACAGAGCCATCTGCTCAGGACCCAGCTCGGCTAAGATCACGTCTCATCCCCTGGGGCCAAATCTGGTTTTGTGTGGCTTCCACCCTCAGCCTACTTGGGCACGGAAGCCTTGCAAGGCAGCAGCGGTGCCACTGTCCGCAGTGTGGCGAGACTTCCATCTCTACCTCACCTTGGCTGTCTGTCCAAGACCGACAGCGCTGTCCCCTGGACACTCGGCCGTCACTCGACAGCTGCCTGAGCTGGCTACACAGAGCTGGCTGTTTTCTGAGCTTGCAGCACACGGCAGAGATACGGGTGTCAGAGAGCTGGCATCCAGCACTTCCTGTGTAGTTTTTTGTGCATAAGGCTCTGGAGAGAGCAGAAATCCACACTGGCGGTGTGATGTAGGCTACCAGCTCCGGACCTCACAGCTCCAAGGAAGGTGGCTTGGGGACAAACCTTCACCTGGGCCTACAGCCTATGAAGGCAGGCCGCTCTGCCAGGCTCCCCTGGGCTCTGCTCCTCTGTAGGCCCCTGTGGGTGCCCTCTGCTCAAGTGGCTAACAATAAAGCACCCGTTACCCCAAGACCCATCAAATTCCAGTTATTCTGAAGGAAAACGGTGACCACAGAAATTCTACCCAAAATGACCTTGTTGCTTTTGGCTCTGAGGATGCATGTTTATACCACTTGTCTGCTGCCTGTAATTCCAGCTACGGAGGAAACAGAGATGAGGTGGATTGAATCAGCCTAGGGAAAAGGTTAGCAACCAATCGCTGGTTGTGGTGATGCCTGCCATCTTAGCTGAGGGAAGTGTAAATCAGAGGGTCCCAGTCCCGGCCAGCCTAGGTTAGACTGTGAGACCCAGTGTCCAAAGTAACTCATGGGAAGATTCGGGGTGTGGCTCGAGTGGTAGAGCCTCTGCCAGGCAAGTAGGAGGCTGAGCTAAACTTTCCAGTACCATAATCAATCCGAATTTGCTAGTGAGATAAGGACAGAGACGGCTATGCACTAGCTAAGCTGGGATTGGGTGCCAAGTGCCATTTTATGAAGGTTGTGATTAGGAATGATAACAGAAGCAGGACCAGAGAGGAAAGAAACCCTCAGAGAAAAGCGTTCAACTCAAGGGCCCAATGCGCGTGAAGCTCCAGAAACAGATGGGCTCTGGAGGCCATGGGGCTGGGGAGAGGGTGCTTCTCCTGCAGACCGCTGGTGTAGGCGCAGGTGACCACGCTGGAGCCCAGGAAAGCCCGAGAAAAACTGGCACAAGCTCAGGCGTGACAGCAACCTAACCTCCACGGAGGCAGAGACTAACGGGAAGGCCAGCAGCGTTTAGATGGGTTCCACCACACCGTTTATGGCTGTGACATCTTCACAAATGTTCACTGAGCACCGCCCATGTCAGCATCATGCTGGGTAGTGATGTCACCTCCCACCAGCTCTTTGGCAAAGAGCTTCTCCTGACAGATGAACGGCAGAGGCTTACCTGGCCACCACAGTCTCTGGCCTGCGGTTGGTGAGTGAGCCCACTTACGGTCTGAGAGAAACAGGGAAGAGGCAGGACGGGAAGGCGGGAGACAAGGCTCCTCAGAGCAAGGGCCCAGCGGAGCTGAGCAGCCAGGGCGCCGCGCCTGGGAAGTGCTGAGAGGCCCGGGTGCTTCAGAGGCCCCCGAACTCTACACGCCCTGTGTCAGAGATGGGACCAGACGTAAGCTACAGATGAAGACTCAGAAATTGCATTTTTCAGCCTGTCTGTGCACACGGCACTGGACGGCTCTGGGAGCTGGCTCCCAGCACTTTGTCTGTGCACACGGCACTGGACGGCTCTGGGGAGCTGGCTCCCAGCACTTTGTGCACACGGCACTGGACGGCACTGGGAGCTGGCTCCCAGCACTTTGTGCACACGGCACTGGACGGCACTGGGAGCTGGCTCCCAGCACTTTGTGCACACGGCACTGGACGGCTCTGGGGAGCTGGCTCCCAGCACTTTGTGTGTGCACACGGCACTGGACGGCTCTGGGAGCTGGCTCCCAGCACTTTGTCTGTGCACACGGCACTGGACGGCTCTGGGAGCTGGCTCCCAGCACTTTGTGCACATGGCACTGGACGGCTCTGGGAGCTGGCTCCCAGCACTTTGTGTGTGCACACGGCACTGGACGGCACTGGGAGCTGGCTCCCAGCACTTTGTCTGTGCACACGGCACTGGACGGCTTTGGGAGCTGGCTCCCAGCACTTTGTGTGTGCACACGGCACTGGACGGCTCTGGGAGCTGGCTCCCAGCACTTTGTCTGTGCACATGGCACTGGACGGCTCTGGGAGCTGGCTCCCAGCACTTTGTCTGTGCACACGGCACTGGACGGCTCTGGGAGCTGGCTCCCAGCACTTTGTGTGTGCACACGGCACTGGACGGCTCTGGGAGCTGGCTCCCAGCACTTTGTGCACACGGCACTGGACGGCTCTGGGGAGCTGGCTCCCAGCACTTTGTCTGTGCACACGGCACTGGACAGCTCTGGGGAGCTGGCTCCCAGCACTTTGTCTGTGCACACGGCACTGGACGGCTCTGGGAGCTGGCTCCCAGCACTTTGTGCACACGGCACTAGACGGCTCTGGGGAGCTGGCTCCCAGCACTTTGTCTGTGCACACGGCACTGGACGGCACTGGGAGCTGGCTCCCAGCACTTTGTGCACACGGCACTGTAGGGCACTTGTGTGCTGGCTCCCAACAGACTTCAGGACCTGAACAGCAGCAGCTTATTCTGGGCCTTGAGGGATCCTGCAGTCACGAGCCTCCCTCTGGGATGTGAGCCGACGCTGCCAACCTCCCAGAATTAACTAGAATTGCTAATTTTCAAAGGAACATGAAGGAATCGAGATCAAACGTATACATTAAAAATTGCCGAATCCAACCCAACTGTAAGTAATTTGTTCCAAATAGCCCCCATGGCCAACTGTGGGCAGGACTGCCAACCCTCAGCCCGGGGTGGAGCCTGCGGTCAGCTCTGTGACCCGCCCCACGCAGTGCCGCGTGGACTGGGGTGATGCACACCAGCAGGAGCACAGCACGTTTAGGACATGGGTGTGTTGACTTCTCACTACCAGGGAGCGGTGCTGGGCCTCTCCAGCCTCCTCCCCACCCTCAGAGCCCAGAACCCAGTCCAGAGCTCTTGGTTCAAGGCCTGGCCAGTGTCACAGGAAGCCCATGCAGGGCAGAGTGTGTGGTGAGTTACACGAGAACCCCTCTGCGGCTGACCCCATTTGGAGAGGATTTGTGGCGTGGGAAGTCCTGCCGGCTGATCCTGCGGTAATCTCCCCTGGATTTATGACCGAGGCTTGGGCAGCTTCCCAGGACCGTCTCAGGACATCTATGCACAGTGGTGTGACTCACACATCTAGCAAGGCCGGACTCACAGTTAGTGAGGAGCCAGTCCAGGCACAGAGACCCGGGCAAGCCTGCGTGGGGCCTGTGAGTACAGTGCCTTGTGGGGTCACCACCCAGACCTGCCTGTGCCACTGTGGTGTGGCATGTGGGCACCTGAGCCCCCGTGGCTGGAGTCTGGTGACCTCACCAGCACTGTGGTGTGGCATGCGTGGCACCTGAGCCCCCGTGGCTGGAGTCTGGTGACCTCACCAGCACTGTGGTGTGGCATGCGTGGCACCTGAGCCCCCGTGGCTGGCACGAGTCTGGTGACCTCACCAGCACTGTGGTGTGGCATGCGTGGCACCTGAGCCCCCGTGGCTGGAGTCTGGTGACCTCACCAGCACTGTGGTGTGGCATGCGTGGCACCTGAGCCCCCGTGGCTGGAGTCTGGTGACCTCACCAGCACTGTGGTGTGGCATGCGTGGCACCTGAGCCCCCGTGGCTGGCACTCAGTGCCCTCACCAGCCTCCCCAACCTCTCTGACCTGGACCCACGGGCCCAGGCCTCTGTCAGGCGGGCTGGCTGTCTCCGGGGTGGGTGGGGTCCCTTTCCAGTCAACTCCCTTCTTTTCCTTCTCCTGTGCACGGTGCACCTCAGCCCCATGGCATAGCCCTCCTCCTGCCTGCGGGACTGCCGGCTGGGCCCCTGCTGGGTCCTCTTCCGGCCTCCTTTCCGCAGCCCTCCTCCTGTCCTCAGGCCTGCTCCTGGCTCTGGGGAGCTTTCTGGGGACCAGCTCACACTCCAGCCCCAGGCCCTCTGCAGTCTCCCTGTGAATTGCTGTCTGGCACGCTGCAAGTCGGACGCTGGAGTCGCCTTGCCGCCGGAGTCCTACTTGCTGCTGAGTCTTTTCCGTCCCAGCGTTCCCCTAATCCCTCCCTGGAGTGACTGCTTGGAACCCTTCTTGATACAACCCTCTGCCTCTCCCAAGCCTCCCGAGATCTCCTCCTGAGGGCCGCGCACCCGCACACTGCTCTCCCTCCCAGCTTACAGAGGATGCCGGTCTGCCTCCTCTTCTTCCCTCAGCCTGGCACTTGCTGGGAACCCAGGGAAGAGCCAGCACCAAACCCTGGGTGGAAATTCCTTCTCTCTCTCCTCTGTGGGGCGGATTTCCAACTCCCAGGGCACCTTGCACGGGCCATACTGTGTGCGGGGCGGGGGGTGGGGGTGGGGGGTAGGTGGGGTAGGGGGTTGGGTGGGAGGAGTGGGGGTGGGGTGGGGGGCGGGGAGGGTGGGAGGTGGGGTGGGGTGAGTGGGTGGGTGGGTGGGTGAGTGGGTGGGTAGGGGGTGGGGGGTGAGAGGGGTGGGGGGTGAGAGGGGTGGGGGGTGGGTGGGTGAGTGGGTGGGGTGGTGGGTGGGTGAGTAGGTGGGGGGTGGGGGGTGGGGGGATGGGAGGGGTGGGGGTGGGTGGGGGGTGAGGGTGGGGTGAGTGGGTGGGTGGGGGGTGGGGGGTGGTGAAGGTAGGGTGGGTGGGTGGGGGGATGGGGGTGAGGGTGGGGGGTGGGGGGTGGGGGGTGCATGGGGTGGGGGGTGGGTGAGTGGGTGGGTGGGTGGGGGGGCGGGGGGGTGGGGGGGTGGGGGGTAGGTGGGTGGGTGGGGAGTGGGGGGTTGGGTGGGAGGGGTGGGGGGTGGGGGGGTGGGGGGTAGGTGGGTGGGTGGGGAGTGGGGGGTTGGGTGGGAGGGGTGGGGTGGGGGGGGTGGGGGGGGTAAGTGGGTGGGGGGTGGGGGGGTGAGTAGGTGGGAGGGGTGGGGGGTGGGGGGATGGGGGGTGAAGGTGGGAGGTGGGGTGGGGTGAGTGGGTGGGTGGGTGGGTGAGTAGGTGGGAGGGGTGGGGGGTGAGAGGGGTGGGGGTGGGTGGGGGGTGAGGGTGGGGTGAGTGGGTAGGTGGGGGGTGGGGGTGGTGAAGGTGGGGTGGGTGGGTGGGGGGATGGGGGTGAGGGTGGGGGGTGGGGTGGGGTGAGTGGGTGGGTGGGTGGGGGGTGGGGGGGCGGGGGGTGGGGGGTGTGGGGTACATGGGTGGGTGGGGGGTGGGGGGGTGGGGGGTGGGGGTGAGTGGGTGGGGGTGAGTGGGTGGGGTGGTGGGTAGGTGAGTAGGTGGGTGGGGCGGGGGTGGGGGGATGGGGGGTGAAGGTGGGAGGTGGGGTGGGGTGAGTGGGTGGGTGGGGGGGTGGGGGTGAGGGTGGGGGTGGGGTGGGGTGAGTGGGTGGGGGGGTGGGGGGTGGGGGGGTGGGGGGTGGGGGGGTGGGGGGTGGGTGAGTGGGTGGGTAGGTGGGGGGGCGGGGGGTGGGGGGTGGGAGGTAGGTGGGTGGGTGGGGAGTGGGGGGTTGGGTGGGAGGGGTGGGGTGGGGGGTGGGGGTGGGTGAGTGGGTGGGGGGGGTGGGTGAGTAGGTGGGAGGGGTGAGGGGTGGGGGGATGGGGGGTGAAGGTGGGAGGTGGGGTGGGGTGAGTGGGTGGGTGGGTGGGTGAGTGGGTGGGTAGGGGGTGGGGGGTGAGAGGGGTGGGGGGTGGGTGGGTGAGTGGGGGGGGGTGGGTGGGTGAGTGGGTGGGGGGTGGGTGAGTGAGTGGGTGGGGGGTGGGTGGGTGAGTGGGTGGGGGGTGGGTGAGTGAGTGGGTGGGGGGTGGGTGGGTGAGTGGGTGGGGGTGAGTGGGTGGGGTGGTGGGTAGGTGAGTAGGTGGGTGGGGCGGGGGTGGGGGGATGGGGGGTGAAGGTGGGAGGTGGGGTGGGGTGAGTGGGTGGGTGGGTGGGTGAGTGGGTGGGTAGGGGGTGGGGGGTGAGAGGGGTGGGGGGTGGGTGGGTGAGTGGGGGTTGGGGGGGTGAGTGGGTAGGGAGTGGGGGGTGAGAGGGGTGGGAGTGTGGGGGGTGGGTGGGTGAGTGGGTGGGGGGGTGGGTGGGTGAGTGGGTGGGGGGTGGGTAGGTGAGTGGGTGGGTAGGGGGTGGGGGGTGAGAGGGGTGGGGGGTGGGTGGGTGAGTGGGTGGGGGGTGGGTGGGTGAGTAGGTGGGGGGTGAGTAGGTGGGAGGGGTGCGGGGTGGGGGGTGGGGGGGTGGGGGGGTGGGGGGGTGGGGGGGTGGGGGGTGGGTGGTGAGTAGGTGGGGGGTGAGTAGGTGGGAGGGGTGGGGGTGGGGGGGTGGGGTGGGGGGGTGAGAGGGGTGGGGGGTGGGGGTGAGGGTGGGGGGTGGGGTGGGTGGGTAGGTGGGTGGGGGTGAGTAGGTGGGAGGGGTGGGGGGCGGGGGGGTGGGAGGTGGGGTGGGGTGAGTAGGTGGGGGGTGAGTAGGTGGGAGGGGTGGGGGGTGGGGGGGTGGGGTGGGGGGGTGAGAGGGGTGGGGGGTGGGGGTGGGGGTGGGGGGTGAGAGGGGTGGGGGGTGGGGGTGGGGGTGGGGGGTGAGAGGGGTGGGTAGGTGGGTGGGGGTGAGTAGGTGGGAGGGGTGGGGGGCGGGGGGTGGGAGGGGTGGGGGGTGGGTGGGTGAGTAGGTGGGGGTGAGTAGGTGGGAGGGGTGGGGGGTGGGGGGTGGGAGGGGTGGGGGGTGGGTGGATGAGTAGGTGGGGGTGAGTAGGTGGGAGGGGTGGGGGGTGGGGGGTGGGAGGGGTGGGGGGTGGGTGGTGAGTAGGTGGGGGGTGAGTAGGTGGGAGGGGTGGGGGGTGGGGGGGTGGGGTGGGGGGGTGAGAGGGGTGGTGGGTGGGGGTGAGGGTGGGGGGTGGGGTGGGTGGGTAGGTGGGTGGGGGTGGGGGGTGAGAGGGGTGGGGGGTGGGTGGGTGAGTAGGTGGGAGGGGTGGGGGGTGGGGGGGTGGGGTGGGGGGGTGAGAGGGGTGGGGGGTGGGGGTGAGGGTGGGGGGTGGGGTGGGTAGGTAGGTGGGTGGGGGTGAGTAGGTGGGAGGGGTGGGGGGTGGGGGGGTGAGTAGGTGGGGGTGAGTAGGTGGGAGGGGTGGGGGGTGGGGGGTGGGGGGTGGGGGGGTGGGTGAGTAGGTGGGGGGTGAGTAGGTGGGAGGGGTGGGGGGCGGGGGGTGGGAGGTGGGGTGGGGGTGAGGGTGGGGGGTGGGGTGGGTGGGTAGGTGGGTGGGGGTGAGTAGGTGGGAGGGGTGGGGGGTGGGTGGGTGAGTAGGTGGGGGTGAGTAGGTGGGAGGGGTGGGGGGTGGGTGGGTGAGTAGGTGGGGGTGAGTAGGTGGGAGGGGTGGGGGGTGGGTGGGTGAGTAGGTGGGGGTGAGTAGGTGGGGGTGGGGGGTGGGAGGGGTGGGGGGTGGGTGGTGAGTAGGTGGGGGGTGAGTAGGTGGGAGGGGTGGGGGGTGGGGGGGTGGGGTGGGGGGGTGAGAGGGGTGGTGGGTGGGGGTGAGGGTGGGGGGTGGGGTGGGTGGGTAGGTGGGTGGGGGTGGGGGGTGAGAGGGGTGGGGGGTGGGTGGGTGAGTAGGTGGGAGGGGTGGGGGGTGGGGGGGTGGGGTGGGGGGGTGAGAGGGGTGGGGGGTGGGGGTGAGGGTGGGGGGTGGGGTGGGTAGGTAGGTGGGTGGGGGTGAGTAGGTGGGAGGGGTGGGGGGTGGGGGGGTGAGTAGGTGGGGGTGAGTAGGTGGGGGTGGGGGGTGGGAGGGGTGGGGGGTGGGGGGGTGAGTAGGTGGGGGTGAGTAGGTGGGGGTGGGGGGTGGGAGGGGTGGGGGGTGGGGGGGTGAGTAGGTGGGGGTGAGTAGGTGGGAGGGGTGGGGGGTGGGGGTGAGCAGCATGGCGGAGTGGAAGTCAGCCTGCTCTCCCCGCATGGCCTCACTCGCATGTTCTCTCCCAGGGGACCTCTGTCCTGGCCTCTGTCCCTCCTTCTCCACTAGAAGGGGGACTGAGGTAGGGCTTGAACTCAACCCTCAAGTGCTGATGAAATATTTAATTCTCATGAACAAGACAGTCACCAGAACATTTTTTGTAGCAGCAGAATATTGTCAGCTGTCTAAAGGTCCAAGAGTCTGGGAGAGACCAAAGGAATGCATCAGAACATACAGCACTTAAATTGAACAGATGAGACGTCGCAGAGTGGCCTCTGGATGCACTATTAAACTTAAGAACAAAAAAGAAAAAGAAGAGCAAAATGCGGACCACAGCAAACGTGTGTGTGACGTGCTGGTTTCCAGATGCACGCAGACAGAAGGGTGCCGTGTGCATGTCTGCGGGGGTGAGTGGTCTCCTACAAACGCACTTCTCACTTCAAGTACTTTTTTGTGTGCTGGTCCTGGGGCTTAGCCTCCAGGCCTGGACGCTGTCTCTGAGCTCTTCAGCTCAAGGCCAGCACTCTACCGCTTGAGCCACAGCACCATTTCCAGTTTTCTAGTGGTTAATTGGAGATCAGAGTCTCATGGACTTTCCTGTCGGGTCTGGCTTTGAACTGAGATCCTCAGATCTCAGCCTCCTGAGAGCTAGGATGACTGGCGTGAGCCACCAGTGTCCAGACACTGGATATATGGTACTCTTCAATGGTCAGTCATTTAATTTCTAATATGAGAATGTTCATTAATTTCTCTGGCAAAAACTTTTAAAATATTTTTTGGGTCAGTTGTGGGGCTTGAACTCAGGGCCTGGGCGCTGTCTCTGAGCTTCTTTGTGCTCAAGGCTAGCGCTCTACCACTTGAGCCACAGCGCCACTGCCAGTTTTGGGGTAGTTAATTGGAGATAAGAGTCTCACAGGGACTTTTCTGCCCCATGATCCTCAGATCTCTGCACCCTACGGGGCACCAATGCCTGGTGCTTTTTACAGACTTTAAGGGCCAAGCACTGAATAAGATTTGAAATACATCACAGGAACCAGATGTCTCTCTCTCCAGGACAGTGGACAGAAGGGCCCGGTTCACAGTAAGCTATAGCCACTGGGCTGACAGACAGTACAGCACACTCAGATAATAAAGCAGGATGAGGTCACTGCGGGGTCTGTGAGGGACGTCCCACGGGGTCACATGGGGTCTGTGAAGGACGTCCCATGGGGTCCCACGGGGTCTGTGAGGGACGTCCCACGGGGTCACATGGTGTCTGTGAGGGACGTCCCACGGGGTCACATGGGGTCTGTGAGGGACGTCCCACGGGGTCAGTGCGGGGTCTGTGAGGGACGTCCCACGGGGTCACATGGGGTCTGTGAGGGACGTCCCACGGGGTCAGTGCGGGGTCTGTGAGGGACGTCCCACGGGGTCACATGGGGTCTGTGAGGGACGTCCCACGGGGTCAGTGCGGGGTCTGTGAGGGACGTCCCATGGGGTCACATGGGGTCTGTGAGGGACGTCCCACGGGGTCACATGGTGTCCGTGAGGGACGTCCCACGGGGTCACATGGGGTCTGTGAGGGACGTCCCACGGGGTCACATGGGGTCTGTGAGGGACGTCCCACGGGGTCAGTGCGGGGTCTGTGAGGGACGTCCCATGGGGTCACATGGGGTCTGTGAGGGACGTTGCACGGGGTCACATGGTGTCTGTGAGGGACGTCCCATGGGGTCACATGGGGTCTGTGAGGGACGTCCCACGGGGTCAGTGCGGGGTCTGTGAGGGACGTCCCATGGGGTCACATGGGGTCTGTGAGGGACGTTGCACGGGGTCACATGGTGTCTGTGAGGGACGTCCCATGGGGTCACATGGGGTCTGTGAGGGACGTCCCACGGGGTCAGTGCGGGGTCTGTGAGGGACGTCCCACGGGGTCACATGGGGTCTGTGAGGGACGTCCCACGGGGTCACATGGTGTCTGTGAGGGACGTCCCATGGGGTCACACGGGGTCTGTGAGGGACGTCCCATGGGGTCACATGGGGTCTGTGAGGGACGTTGCACGGGCATCTTGTGACATGGCCTTGCCTGCCCACTGCCTTCTGGAACATGGCTGGAGTGGCAGAGTGGCGTCACCCAGTGCTTAGGGGAGCCCTGCGGCAGCTCGGGTTTCTTAGGGTGGGGCTGTGTCTCAGGAGACACCAGTCTTCTCCGGCACCTGGAGGCTGTGGTGGACCACCGTGCGAGGCCCAAGTGGGGAATGATCTCAAAGCCTCCCAGGCCTCCCCACAGGGAGACAGAAGCCAGTCAGCACTCCATTTCAACATCACCGTCAGCGACTCCACCCTACACTGACCTGGCCCCTACCTCTGCTTCAGTCAGACCTCACCTCGCTCGGCCAAGCCCTGGAGTCTGCAGACGTGGGCATGGGGGGCAGAGCCACGTGGCGGTCCTGCCCTCCCGGCCCGCGTGGCTTGCAGGGCTGCCCCTCCCGCCCCTCCCGCCCGCCAGCACAGTCCCCCAGGGCTTCCGGGGGCTTCCGGGAGGCATTCTCAGATGGAGGCCTTGCAGGGCTCCGTTCACAGCAGGGTTCCGTTGGTCTGAGCAGCATTGTCACAAAAGCAAGAACAACTCCTTGGCCCCAGAGTGAGTGTTTTGAACAAGCTTAGCCTTGAGACTAGTGTTTGTTAGGATTTGTCACATGCTTTTTAAAACATTGATTCATCATGTAATGAAGAGCAAGATTCCATATCAGACTTATACACCTTGTGTCACTGGTCCTCCTTCACACCTGCTCCTTCCTGCGTCCGCAGTGTCCCTTCTAGCTGAATGAGGCCCTGTCCGCTCCCTTCCCACGGCCTGGCCCACCAGAAGGCTCAGCTCGCGCTGTCCCTGTCAGGCTCTGGTCCATCACCTCTGTGCACTAGCACGTGAGCCCTCACTAGGACTAGGGAAGGTGGGCTGAGAGTCAGCCCCGCCTCTTCCCCAGGGCTGGGAGGCTGGCAACCAAACACTCTTTTCAAGTCAAACAGTAGAGTAAATCAGATAAAAATATTATAAAACTAAAATGGAAAGTAAGAACCATCAATGTAAGTGTCATCCAAGCAGACTTTTGAGACTGCAAATAAACCAAGTAAGTTTTCCCATTTGCACCAAACAGGGGTGGGGGCATCCTACAGTCTAGAACTGAGAGAACAAGGAAGCATCCTACAATCTAGAACTGAGAGAACAGGGGTATCTTACAGTCTAGAACTGAGAGAACAAGGAAGCATCCTACAATCTAGAACTGAGAGAACAAGGAAGCATCCTACAATCTAGAACTGAGAGAACAGGGGTATCTTACAGTCTAGAACTGAGAGAACAAGGAAGCATCCTACAGTCTAGAACTGAGATAACAAGGAAGCATCCTGCAGTCTAGAACTGAGAGAACAGGAGCATCCTACAGTCTAGAACTGAGAGAACAAGGAAGCATCCTACAGTCTAGAACTGAGAGAACAGGTGAGCATCCTACAGTCTAGACTGAGTCACTCAGCTATCACTTGTACCCAAGCAAGCAAGCAGTATTCTCCAGCTCTGCCTGGGGTACAGCAGCCCAGGAACCTGCTGGTGTCCACACACAGATGTGAGCATTCTCCACGTGCTGGCATGCTGTAGTGTACGCACACCGGAGAGCCACCGCCAGCCTCAGGCCAGCACTGGACACAGAGTGCCTGGCTCCCACAAACCTTTTTTTTTTAAGTACTGTTTTCAAACTTTAAAAAATTAAGTATTTTACATAAAGCTTTCTTCCTGCTAAGTCCTATAAAAATCGGGAGCTGGGCATTTTGTAACCTGCATCTCCTTGGTAAGCAGCTGGCTGGGGTGAGGCTGCTCTTCCCAGGACCCCAGGGCTCATGGCTCCAATGGCCTGTCTTCCCAGTCCAGCGGTCCTGAGCTCTGGATTCTCCCTAAGGCTGTGACCATCAAGGTCAGCCTGCGGTCTTCATAGAGCCTGCCTTCCGGCAGGTGCTACAAAGCTGAGCTCCTGGACACATATTCTCTGGACAGAGTTCCGCAAGACAATTTGGAGGGTGTGGCCTTGAGACCTGTGTGTGTGTGTGTGTGTGTGTGTGTGTGTGTGTGTGTGTGTGTGTGTGTGTGTGTGTGTGTCTCAGGATCACAGGTATTGAAGGCTAGAAAGAGTCCTATGACCAGATTAGGAAATGGAGCTTTAAAGGACAGGAAAGGCAAAGGCGCTGCTCTGTCCAGCCTCAGAGCCGCAGGCTGCCTGTGGCTACAGATCTCTGAAATGTGGCCTCAGTGGGGCTCAATGCTCACTAGAAATATTCTAGGTTCTAAGACAGCATAAAATAATTTAAAGTAATAATTTTATATTGAACAAAAGTCAAAATGATAAAGAATTAGATACATTTGGGTAAATGTAAAATTAAAACCAACATTACATGCCTCTCTTTTACTTCATGTGGCTACTAGAAAAACTTAAATCAGTTGTATGGCTCATCTTGAGTTCTATTGGAAAGACCAGTCTAGAACCAAGACCAGATTCTGAGGTCTGCTGGAGGTCTGCGAGCTGTTTTAACAGAACCTTACTTTGATTTTACTTTCTTTCTTGAAGAAGATAAAATTGTGGCATAGATCATAGAAAAAGAAAGCACAAGGCCAGGCTCCTGTGGCTCACACTTATTATGCCAGCTGAGATCTGAGGATTGCAGTTCAAGGCTAGCCTGGGCAGGAAAGTCTGTGAGACTCTTATCTTCCATAAACTATTCAGAACAGGCTGGAAGTGGTACTGTGGCACAAGTGGTAGAGCCTCACTTTAAGCACAAAGAGACTCAGTGAAACACTTGGCCCTGAGTTCAAGCCCTAGGGCTGGCAAAAAGGAAAGCACAAGGATAAAAGTTGTCGGTATTTTTGATGAATGGGTGCTGTCCCAAAGCCCTTCTGTGGTGTAAACATGTGGGAGGCCCAGTCAGTCTCTTTCTGACCAACTGAGGACAGAGTGGACAGGTCTGTCTTCAAGAAAATAAAATTATTATTTCAGTGTTCATAAGATTTTGGGGTGAGTTTCTATCATTACTAAATGGACTAAAGTCACTGTAATAAGTATGGCCAAGATTTAAAATGGAAGAATTCAAACAAATGCTCAGTTCTTGAAAAATTAGAGCTGACTTTGAAAACGTAATTGTGACTGTTATCAAGCCAGGGGAACCGTTGCTGTTAGAGACCGAAGCTTTCATTTACAAGGTTTGCAGGATGCCCTCCCTGGCACACTGCTAGGTGAGGTTTGCTCGCAGTGTGCTAACGCTGGGAAAGGCAGACCCGAGGCGTCAGTACCCGCCCACAGTCAGGAGAGGAGGCTGTGCGAAGTCAGCCTTTCCCAAATGAGCAGATGAGCCCGTCTAGGACCTACCTCTGTGGCTTTTGGGTTGAGTGCTTAGAAGCTCTGCACATTTTGTTTCTTCCTCCTGTATTTCCAGATGAAATCGGCATTCTGGATGGATGCTGTTCACCTGTTCAAGGTTGAAAGAAATAGAAGCATCTAAATTGTGCAGGAGGCAAGTCAAGCAAAAATCAACATGAGAGAAATGCGTCGCCATTCTAAACTGCTTTCAAACTAACACTCATGTAAAAGTGATCAGTCACTTGGCTGTGAAGGCCTCGCAAATGCACTAACGAGGTCACAAGCCAGGTGACAGGAGCTGGCAGGGGATTTGTCTTTAGCTCAAGTATGGTGGGGACATTCCAGTGGCAAGTAACCCCGGTGTGCAAGATTGATTCTGTGAGAGGTCATCATGGCAGATGACCTAAAGTGATGTCTCTATGAATTGAAGGACTCCATACTACTGTGTCAGATAGGGATGGTGTACCTGTTACCAAACTGGCCGATGACAATGCTTGCTGAGCACGCCTTGCGACCCGGCTTCTTACCTACTTTTGCACTTGCAATAGACCAAGGGAGCAAACTTGGACTTTTAAAGAATAAAAGCATCATCTGTTGCTTTAACACCTGCCAAGTGGTTCAATTCAATCCTTTACCTCTCCTGGTGAGTTTTATAGCCAGTAGCAATGCAACACAGCACTAATTGTCAGCCTAGAAAAGGAACTTGCTCCGTTGTTTGAAGAAGTGATCAAAGTAGTGGTTTTGATGTATACCTCATCTTGTTATAACAACACAAGTCGATCCAGCGATCTTTAGACCACAATGCTTTTCTCTGTATGTAAGTATGCAAGTAAGAATGGGCCTCTCTTCCACCTTACACTAAAGACGCAGCCTGTAGGTGCAGTTTATAGTCAGACCAGGCATTACATTCGCTTTGTGAGGGAGAATAGGGGCAAGCTGACGTGGTTCGGCCGATCGCTCTGCAGCCACCACACGTGCATGGGGTCCTGTGAAGTGATCAGAATCAAAATGGCGTGCTGCTCACTTGAGCCTTTGAGTGTTCCCTGTGGTAGAGGACTCGCGGGAGGTAAGGGCACAGCAGACCCTCTTCCTGTAACAATGAGACATTTTTCCTTCCATGGTGTTTTATTTCTTTGTACTGAGAGCGAGGAAGATAAAATGGCTTAGTAAATGTAATAAAATCAGTACAATCACTACATTATGTATTATGCTGTGGTGTAGACATATATATATATATATATATATATATATATATATGTAATAAGTTCAGGGGGTGCTTCTCTTTAATGAAAAGGAAAATTATAGCTTATTCTTTTCTTCCTACTCTGCTCTCTATAACCAATCAGCATTTTATCAATTGTTCTTTACAGAATTTAAATATGATTTTTTACTGAATCCTGCTTCCAGTATCAGTATGACTATAAATGTGATAGCTTTAGCCATTTTTTCATATGAATATAAATAAAATAGTATTAAAAATAAAAAAGTGATCACTTTCATTTTCTTTGCCCCATTTGTTAGGAAATGGAAAGACTTGGAAAAAAATTATATTAAGTGAAGTAAGCCAGGCCCAAAGAAACATAGGTCCCACGGTTTCCCTTATTTGCAATTACTAGTACATGTCTGAATCAAGCAGAAACAGTCAGATAAGTTGATGTTAAGTGAAATGAACCCTAAGATAAGGACTCAAGTGGTTTTTCTTTCTTGTGATTGTTTCTAACATATTTATAAGATGATTTCTTTGTTGCTTTGTATGTCCCTCTCCCATGGTATAACCCCTGCTTTCACTGTATTTGATGTTGGTATAATTTGGGGAGGGGAAGGGAAAAAACAAATCGTCGAAATAGGGATACAGGTGGACCCATTGCAACAACGAGATGTACAAGTTGTTATGTCGAAAAAAAACTTTACAACTTTGGCAGGTGGAGTGTGCGGGGGGAGTGTAGTCCTGGAGATGGGAGGGCAGGGATGGTAAAGGAAAAACAAAGGAGGAAGCAACAATGTTTGATAAGAAATGTACTCATTACCTTGCTCATGTAATTGTAACCCCTCTGTGTGGTATTTTCACAATAAAAAACTTAATAATAAAAAAATCTTTTCACTTTGTAAAAGGTTTTTTTTAAATTAAACAAAATCAAATAAAGTTTTTTTTGATTCTGAGCAGGAAAGTTAACACACAACATTGTTGTTAGTATTAATTTAAGGGCAATGGAGCTCTTTTAACGAACCCATAATGACTCATTATTCAAGGCCATCCTCTTCATAGCCTTTGATTTGATTCAAGTAAGCGCATGTTTATTCTTAAGGACGGTGTGCTATACACAGAGCCTCATCTGAGGACCATCTGTGTTCACTGTGGTTGTAAGAGGATAATGGTATTTTTAAAGGCTTCAGGACACAATGGAAACTTAACCTTTACAGACAAAACTGTCATCATTTTGACTCTAGCACTTGATGTAAAGGAGTTTTTCAAATAGATGAGAGGCATGGGAAAGGAGGGCAGAGGGGAGAGCCACACCGCGGTGGTTCCACAGCCATGGACAGTTTCTGGTCAGGACACACAGCCGGGTCACAGCCTCCGTGTGTGGTGTCACCGATGCTCTCCACGGCACGGTAGCAGGCAGAGGCCCACAGGCTTGCGTCTCAGCACCGTTCTCAACTCTGCTTCACGAACACTCACATTCTTTGTTTCTGTGCCTGTCTCAGACCTCAGCAGGAGGAAAAGGCCGTCGCTGTCCCCAGCTGCCACCCACGTCCCTCCTTCTCTCTCCTTCTCTCTCTCTTCTTCCTTTTTTCTCCCTCCTCCTGCCCCTCTTTCTTTTTCTCCCTGCATCTCATATTCCACACTTTCTCTCTGTATTTCTCTTTCTCTGTCTTGACCTTACTCTCTCCTCTCATTAAGACTTTACTTTTACTAAAATAGTAAGAAATAGAATCATACTCTTGGCCATATTGTGGCCATCTGTGTACCCCCTACTGATACAGGTCATCCAGAATTCCATGCAAGAACAAGATTTCCTACCAGAATTAAAAGAAGAAACCTAGGCTGGATTCTTCTTAACCTATTAACTCAACCACCAAACGTAGAGGTTCCCTGCAAGCCTCGTGTTTCTCACACATCAGCAGGTGATTGTCTACATTTCAGAGTTGGCGAGGGCCATATCCATTTTAAAATAAAAACGTGCTCAAAGCCTGGGAGTAGCTGGCATTTTCAGGACGCGCTTTGGGACACCTGAAGGCCCACTGGAGCAGATTTGTCCCCAGGTCTCTGGGGCCATCTCCAGGCTCTGGGCTCTGGGGTCATCTCTGGACTCTGGGGCCATCTCCAGGTTCCGGGGCCATCTCTGGGCCTCCGGGGTCATCTCCAGGTCTCTAGGGTCATCTTGGGGCTCTGGGGTCATCTCCAGGTCTCTAGGGTCATCTTGGGCTCCGGGTCATCTCTGGCTCTGGGGTCATCTTCGGGACTGTCCGAGCCGTGGCGCGCGCAGGAAAACCAGAATTCGATCAGCGATCAGTTTTCCTTAAACAAGGGCGCTGGCCGCAAAAGCTCCAGAAGAGCGAGCCTTCCTCCAGCCGCCGTGGGGTGCGCCCTGACACGCGTGTGCCACGCACAGGGGGGGTGCGCCCTGACACGCGTGTGCCACGCACAGGGGGGTGCGCCCTGACACGCGTGAGCCACGAGCAAGGGGGGTGCGCCCTGACACGCGTGAGCCACGAGCAAGGGGGGTGCGCCCTGACACGCGCACACCACGCACAGGGGGGTGCGCCCTGACACGCGCACACCACGCACAGGGGGGGTGCACCCTGACACGCGTGAGCCACGAGCAAGGGGGGTGCGCCCTGACATGCGCGAGCCACGCACAGGGGGGTGCGCCCTGACACGCATGAGCCACGCACAGGGGGGTGCGCCCTGACACGCGCACACCACGCACAGGGGGGTGCGCCCTGACACGCATGAGCCACGCACAGGGGGGTGCGCCCTGACACGCGCACACCACGCACAGGGGGGTGCGCCCTGACACGCGTGTGCCACGCACAGGGGGGTGCGCCCTGACACGCGCGCCACGTGCAGGGCGGGGGCGCCCTGAGACGCGCGGGGGGTCGCCCGTGAGACACGCGCGCCACGCGCGGGGGGGGGGGGGCCCTGGGGCCGGAGCCAAGGGGGAGGCTGAACCCCGGGCCGCGCGGCCGAGGCTCTGCGGGAACACGCGGGTCCTCGGGTTCCCACGGACACTGACATGAACCGGCCGGGCCCGGGGCCAGGAGGGGCCGAGGCTGCGCACCCCGGCCCGGCCCGGCGGGGGGCGGCGGATGCGGCTCGGCGCGGAGGGAACACCGGGCGCAGCGACCTGCCGGGACTCGGGGACCCCAGCCCGGGACTCGGGGACCCCAGCCCGGGACTCGGGGACCCCAGCGCAGGACTCGGGGACCCCAGCCCGGGACTCGGGGACCCCAGCCCGGGACTCGGGGACCCCAGCCCGGGACTCAGGGACCCCAGCCCGGGACTCGGACCCCAACCCGGGACTCGGGGACCCCAACCCGGGACTCGGGGACCCCAGCCCGGGACTCGGGGACCCCAGCCCGGGACTCGGGGACCCCAGCCCGGGACTCAGGAACTCTCAGCCGGGGACCCGCGGCCGGGGCGCAGCGACCGGCCGAGCCAGTTCATCAACCTGGAGTCAAAGAAGACGGGGTCCCGCCTCTGGCGAGGCCGTCGGGCTGCGCCTCGGGCTCCCGCAGCCCGGGAGAGGGTCCGGCCCGGCCGCGGGACGCGGGCGGCACTCACCGGCAGCAGCAGCCAGCAGCAGCAGCAGCAGCTCAGCAGCGCGGGCGCCCTCATCCCGGGCTCGGCGTCCGCCGTCCCCAGCGCCCGCACGGGCTCCCAACGCCTGGCTGGGCTCGGTCCCCGCGGGGCCCGCGCCCGCCGCCGCCCGGCCCCGCCCCGCCCCGCGCCCCGCCCCGCACCCCGCCCCTCGCCCCGCGCCCAAGCCCCGCCCCGCTCCTACCACCGCCCCCCCTCGCCCCGCCCCTCGCCCCGCCCCTCGCCCCGCCCCTCGCCCCCGCCCCTCGCCCCGCGCCCAAGCCCCGCCCCGCTCCTACCACCGCCCCAGCCCTCGCCCCGCCCCGCGCCCCGCCCCGCACCCCGCCCCTCGCCCCGCGCCCAAGCCCCGCCCCGCTCCTACCACCGCCCCAGCCCTCGCCCCGCCCCTCGCCCCGCCCCGCGCCCCGCCCCTCGCCCCCGCCCCTCGCCGCCCCCTCCCCTGCCTCCTCCAGAGCGCCCCTGGCTCTGCCCTCGCCCCGCCCCTCGCTCCGCCCCGCCCACCTCGCCCCGTCCCCGTCCATGCCCCGCCCCACCCGCCCCGCCCCTCGCCCCGCCCCGCCCCTCGCCCCCGCCCCTCGCCCCGCCCCTCGCCCCGCCCCGCCCCTCGCCCCGCCCCTCGCCCCGCCCTCCGCCCCGCCCCCCGCCCCGCCCTCCCTCCTCCCGAGAGCAGGGAGATGGGAATTAAAAGGAGGTCACGGCCGCTGGGCCGCCGCCCGCTCGGGGGCGGGGCTCGCGTTCGCCCAAGGCTGGAAATCCGCCCGGGGCGCCATGGCCGGCGAGCCTGGACCAGCGCCTTCGCCCCGAGTTCGAGGCCAGAGGCGCGCAGGTGCCATGGTGACACCTGCCCTGAGAAGAGGCCCAGAGCCGGGCTTCCTGGGGAGCCCTGACCCCGCCCAGGACAGGGGAGGATGCAGCCCTGACCCCTGACCTCGCCCAGGACAGGGGAGGGTGCAGCCCTGACCCCTGGCCCCTGACCCCGCCCAGGACAGGGGAGGGTGCAGCCCTGACCCCTGGCCCCTGACCCCGCCCAGGACGGGAGAGGGTGCAGCCCTAACCCCTGACCCCGCCCAGGACAGGGGAGGGTGCAGCCCTGACCCCTGACCCCGCCCAGGACAGGGGAGGGTGCAGCCCTGACCCCTGGCCCCGCCCAGGACAGGGGAGGGTGCAGCCCTGACCCCTGGGCCCTGACCCCACCCAGGACAGGGGAGGGTGCAGCCCTAACCCCTGACCCCGCCCAGGACAGGGGAGGGTGCAGCCCTGACCCCTGACCCCGCCCAGGACAGGGGAGGGTGCAGCATCCCAGTGGACCCGTTGGCTCAGGCAGGAGCAGAGCCTTCCCAGAAAGCCGGGCCAGCCCAGCGCAGGGCCAGCGCGGTCCTGAGGTTCCCTGTCTGCATCCTTTCTGGCCTGGTCCTGTGGGTGGGCATCCTTTCTGGTCCTGTGGGCTGAGCATCCTTTCTGGTCCTGTGGGGTGGGCATCCTTTCTGTCCTGTGGGGAGGGCATCCTTTCTGTCCTGTGGGGAGGGCATCCTTTCTGTCCTGGTCCTGTGGGGTGGGCATCCTGTCTGGTCCTGTGCGGTGGACATGCTTTCTGGTCCTGTGGGGTGGGCATCCTGTCTGGTCCTGTGGGGAGGGCATCCTTTCTGGTCCTGTGGGGTGGACATCCTTTCTGGTCCTCTGGGGTGGACATGCTTTCTGGTCCTGTGGGGTGGGCATCCTTTCTGGTCCTGTGGGTGGACATCCTTTCTGGTCCTGTGGGTGGACATCCTTTCTGGTCCTGTGCGGTGGACATGCTTTCTGGTCCTGTGGACATCCTTTCTAGCCTGGTCCTGTGGGTGGACATCCTTTCTGGTCCTGTGGGGTGGGCATCCTTTCTGGGCCCGGGCCTGGTCCTGGTCTCTCGACTGGTCTCCAAGGAGCAAAAGGAGAGCCTGGTCTTTTCCACGGATGGCTTCAGTTCGCTGAGGCACAGCGTCAGCACCTCTCTGTGTCCTCAGCCGGGGACCTGCGGTGCCCTGGGCCTGAGCACACCGGTGCATGCACGCCTCCACAGCCTGCTGCTCCCGAGATGGAGCAGAATTCCCCACATGTGCTTGGCCTGCTTCTCAGGGTGACTCAGACTTTAGTCAGGGGCCAGCCTTGGGGTGTCTCTACCAGCTCCTAAACGTCCTGGTGTGCAGTACTGCTGTGGGGCAGCACCCCGCTAAAATTCACCAACCTGGGCTCCCGACTCAGGACAGCGTCCAGCCCCTGCTGCTCCCACTGTGGGTGGCACCCTGACGGATGTACTCACCAGAGTAAACCTCCAGCAGGCGTGTGCAGTCTCAGCCAGCAGCCTCTAGCTCTTTCCCAGCGGTTAGGGAGCTTGGTTGGGGGGTGTACGACAATCCTGGCTTCCTTCGTGTATGAGGTCTCTTCCCCGGCTCCGTCCACATCCGGCTCCCCACTGCCCCGGGGTAAAGGTCTCCTTCCCAGCCTCAGCTCCTGTCCCTGGGCCACCACCGCCCGCAGGGTCGGAGGAATTACAAGGTTTCGGAAAGCTCATTTCGGGACATGGGTTCCCTTGGTGTGAAGATTCTCATGGTGACTCCCTGAGCTGGCCAGGCCTCTCCTGGCTGAGTTTCTGGGTTCTCCTGGGTGTGACTCTTCGCAATGCCGCAGATGCTGGTTCTCTGCACGGCCCCTCCGGCACAGCACAGGCCCAGGCCCGCTTCTTATGAGCAAGACGCCATTTTTGCCTTTCTAAGTTGACACGGACAAAGCTCCCAGGTGGATTGAAGTATGAGGGAGGGGAAGCAACCCCAGCCTCCCCAGAGAGCAATTCCTACTTTGGGTGAGCACCGTCCGTGCCTTCTCTGTGGGCTGGGTAGCTGCATGTGGGAGGGATCTGGGCGGACAGCGGCGGGCCGAGCCCCTGGCGGGCGGCCACTCTCCCTGCAGACCCTGCCACTGCCCACAGCACTGCCCGCGGGCTTACACTGGCATCACTGGGCCAGTCTCATTTACTGCTCAGAGGAGTGGGCGTACCTGGAGAGACACGTTCTTCTGGAGAGAGCCTGCGGGTGACACGGGTTCAGAGCAGCTGTATGTCCAGATTAAAAGCACAAGGTACAGAGAGTCACAAACACCCCATTACCTCTCCACACTTTCCCATGAGCCTGTTTTGTCACATCTTGTACTGCTGTGGCTGAGCGTTGCAATTAGTGGCCCAACATCGTCATCAGCTGGTATCTGCGTTCTCACGGGCGTGTTTCTGGTGTACTTTCTGGCTTGGGCCAACCCACAATAACATGTGCTCCAAAGCTTGACTCTGCTACATACATTCACCCTTCCCACCCCAGCCCCTGGCAACCGCTGGTCTTCCCACTGTCTCTGCGTTGCCTCTTCCAGAACATCGCAGAGTTGGAATGATCCAGAATGTAGCCTTTCCAGAATGGATTCTTTCACTGTAATATACATTTAAGGTTCTTCTGTGTCTTTCTGAGGTGGGGTAGTTCTGTTCAGTGCCAAGTAGTAGTCCTCTGTCTGATGGACCACAGTTTACCCAGCACCTACTTGTAGTTTGTGCTGTTATCCATGTGCAGGCTTTTGTACAGATAAAATTTTAATAATACCAAGGAGAGTGGTTGTTGGATCTCATGGCAAGAGGATGTTTATTTTGCTAGAAATTTCCAAAATGTCTTATGAGGTACTGTACCATCTTTTATTCACATAAGCAAAGGCAACAAGTTCCTGACATTCCACATCCTAGCCCCTCTAGCTTTTGGTTTAGTCCGTGCTTGGGATTTTGACTTTTTAATGTATAGATAGTGGTGTTTGCTGCTGCTTTAGTTTGCAATTCTCTGATGATGTTTGGGTACAGCATCTTTCTTATATTTATTATTTATAGTCTTTTTTGGTGAAGATGTTTTTTTTTTTTTTTTTTTTTTTTTTTTTTTTTGTCAGCCGTGGGGCTTGAACTCTGGGCCTGGGCGCTGTCCCTCAGCTCTTCAGCTCAAGGCGAGCGCTCTACCACTTGAGCCACAGCGCCACTTCCAGTTTTCTGGTGGTTTATTGGAGATAGGAGTCTCACGGTCTCTCCTGCCCGGGCTGGCTTTGAACCGCAATCCTCAGATCTCGGCCTCCTGAGTAGCTAGGATTACAGGCGTGAGCCACCAGCGCCCGGCTGGTTTTTAAGTTTTAAAACTTTCATTTTCTTATTGTTGGAATTGTTAAAGTTCTTTTTGTTTGTTTATTTTCCTTTTCTTTTTTGGTACCAATAATTAAACCCAGGGCATTGAACTTGGTAGGCAAGATCTTTGCCACTGAGCTACATCCTGGTCTGAATGTTCTTTTTATTTGATACAGTTTCTTTTCTTTCTAAAACTTCTATTTTGTTATTGTAAAGGTGATGTACAAAGTGGATACAGTTACAGGTCATGAGCCATTTCTTGTTGAACATTGTCACGTCTCCTGCTTTTGCCCCCACTGTCCCTCCTCCTCTCCCTCCAAGTTGTAAAGGTCATTTCCAACACAGTGTCCTGTGAGTATCTCTGTTGCATTGGTCCACCCTTTGTCCTTTGCTCACCATTTTGTTTCCCCTTCGCTTCTCCAAATCAGATAATGTATATACTGTTTCCTTACAAAATAGGTGATTTGTAAAGACTTTTCATCACAATGCAGCTTGTCTTCTTATTACCTCAAAGTACTTTTGCAAGGCAGAAGATTTTAACTTTAATGAAATCCAGATGATCATTTTATCCCTTTGATCATACTTTTGACATAGCTATAAAAATGGTTGCTCAAGATCATGTTTTCTCATGTTATTGTCTAGCAGTTTTATAGTTTTGCATTTTACATTTAGACCCTCTGATCTACTTTGAGAAAGGCATGAGATCTTCATCTAGGTTTGTTTTTTGCATGTGATGTCAAGTTGTTTCAGAATTATGTGTTGAAAAGATCACCACTGTAACATTATTTGTAGAAAAGATCACCATGTAACTTTAAATTGCCTATTCCCCTCTGTTAAGGGTCAGCTGACTGGACTCACATTGTTCTATTTCTGGGTTCTGTATTCTTGCCTACTGCCTACTAGTTTGTTATTTAGCCACTGCTACATTTCCTTGTTTACTGTAGCTTTAAAGAGAGCCTTGAAGCCAGGCCATGTGCTACAATTAAACACAGCTATGCAATTACCTTTCTTTTTTAATTTTTATTTATTTATTTATTATATTTTTTATTGTGAAAATAATCTTTCTTTATCCTACTTCACTCTCCTCTGGATGTGTGTGTGTCCATGTCATGGGACCGTAAAAAGTTTATTTTTGGTTTTATTAAGGACCCCCCCCCATTTCTGCAGCGGTTTCACTGGTTTAATTCCCACCAACAGGCTCTGTTTTACCCCATATCCTTGTCAGTGTTTGTTTTCTTGATTGCTACCATTCTGACTGGAGTGAGATGGAATTTTAGTGTGGTTTTGATTAGGATTTCTTTCTTTTTTTTTTTTTTTTTTTTTGGGTCCGGTCATGGGGCCTGAACTCTGGGCCTGGGTGCTGTCCCTCAGCTTTTCAGCTCAAGGCTAGCGCTCTACCACTTGAGCCACAGTACCACTTCCGGCTTTTATTATTTTTGCTTATGTGGTGCTGAGGAATCGAACCCAGGGCCTCATGCATGCAAGGTAAGAGCTCTACCACTGAGCCAACTTCCAGCCCTTGATTAGGATTTCTTATGGCTAAGGACGTTGAGCACTTTTTCATGCATCTATTAGCCATTTGTATTTCTTCTTGCAATACTTGTTCAGTTTACTTGCCCATTATTAATCGGACCACGTGAGGTTTTTGGTTGTTTGAACTTTGCTATTTGAGTTCTTTGCATATTGTAGGCATTAATCCTTTTTCTATTGAATAGCTGTCAAACATTTTCTCCCATTCTGTGGGTTGTCTTTTGGGTCTGGTGATTGTTTCTTTTGCTGGGCAAAAACACTTTAGTTTGATGCAGTCCCATTGGTCCAGTCTTGCTCTCATCCGCTGGGCAACTGGAGCCTGTTCCCCAGGGTTCCCTGTGTTTTTCTATGGTAGATCTAAAGGTCAGATCTTACATGGAGCTATTTGATTCGAGTAGAGTTGGGTGAGAGCTAGAGGTGCAGCTTCAGGTTCCCGCAGGTGATACCAGGATTTCCAGCATGGAGAGGCTGTGTTTACTCCAATGTCTGTTTGGGCCTTCTTTGTCGAAAGTTAGTTGGCTGTGCCTGTATGATTAATTCCTGGGTCTTCCATTGGTCTTCAAGTGTGTTTTTGTACTAGTAATGAATTGTTCTGTTACTATGGTTCTGAAGTGTAGTTTGAAATCTGGCATTGTGATACCTCTAGCGGTGCTCAAGAAGGAGAAAAGATGGAAAATAGAGGAGAAAACAAGTGAATAAAAATGATCTTGTGTGATGTAGTTACCAGATATTGTTTATGTAATGAGAAAGAATTAGGAATGGAGAATAGGGATAGAAAAGAGTCTGAATGAGGAAAAAGTTCCACTTGCAGGTAGAGGAGGGTATAAATAGGGAAGGTGTAGGGCGAGGTGATGAAGCCATGATTTGAAAGAGAGGTAAATGGTCTCTATCTGTTTATACAAAAGAAAAAAGTCCAGTTAAATAAACACTTAAAACAATCAACCAGAGACAGATAAGCCTGAGTACAACAGAATATGCATTTTTATTGTTCTTGTATATTTATATGTGTTTATTAACCTGTAGACCTTCTTCACATTGCAAAGGGTGGTCGCAGGCCTAGGCACCAGGGCCTGGTTTCCCTCTGAAGAGCTGTGGGAGAAGGCTCTTAAGCTGACCTAAGATCCTGGAAGGGAGTGTGGGGGCCAGGCAAGTGACCTGGGATGAATGGGGAGATGGCATGGCAGGGCCCAGGCTGGGCCCCTTTCCTGCCAGGTTGGGTTCCTTTAGCCTGCCTTGTGCCCTCCCTGGTAATGCCGGTGAAGGTGAAGGGTGGGGTAGGGTACCTGCCACTTAAGAAAATGAACGGAAAAATTTAAACTCAAATTCTAACAAATGGGGCAATGTCATTCTTTCTGATGGGGACATAGAATTCCATTGTGGATATATACCACATTTTCTTGATCCATTCATCTACTGAGGGGCATCTGGGTTGGTTCTGTATCTCATCTAGGGTAAATAATGCTGCAGTAAACATAGTTGTGCTGGTAGCTTTATTGTGGTCTTGTTTGTGATCATTTGGGCAAATGCCCAAAAGTGGGATTGCTGGGTCATAGGGGAGTTCTATGTGAAGTCTTTTGAGGAGCCTCCACACTGCTTTCCAAAGTGGTTGAACAGGTTTACACTCCCACCAACAATGCAGTAGGGTTCCCTTTTGGCCACATCCCCTCCAGCATCTATTGTTATTAGATTTCTTTTTTTAATAAATAAATAAATAAATATATATATAGTAAAAATGTAAAGAGGGTTACAGGTATATGAGTAGGGTAATGAGTACATTTCGTAGCGAGCATTGTTACCTCCTCCTTTGTTTTCCCCCTATGATCACTTCCCTCCCTCCCTCCCCAACTCCCCCTACCCCCCCACCCCAACACAGTAAAGTTCATTTTCAACATAGTGTCCTGTAATCTTGTTGTCACATTTAAGCATTCCGCTATATCCCTTCTCCTCCCCAAACTACAAAAATGTATGTACAAGATCCAGAACACCGGCATCAAATCCAGTGAAAACAGGGGTTATCCTGTGGGGAAGAACATACAAAGAAACAAAAGAATCACATAGAGCATTGTAAGTGCATTAACAACACTAGCAAGAAAGAAAACCACTTGTGTCCTTGTCTTGGGGTGCATTTTGCTTCACATTATCTCATGTGGTCAGGTGTACATAGCCTTTGACCTTCTCTGCTTGTCCTAGATATGTACTAGTCATTGCAAACAAAGAAAGCCATGGGAACTATTTTCTTTGCCCCTGGCTTACTTCACTTAATATAATTTTTTCCAAGTCCTTCCATTTCCTAACAAATGGGGCGATGTCATTCTTTCTGATGGAGGCATAGAATTCCATTGTGTGTGTGTGTGTGTGTGTGTGTGTGTGTGTGTGTGTGTGTGTGTGTGTGTGTGTATACACATATATTCTACTGAGGGGCATCTGGGTTGGTTCCATATCTTAGCTATGGTAAATAATGCTTCAATAAACATAGTTGTGCTGGTAGCTTTAGTGTGGCCTTGTTTGTGATCATTTGGGTAAATGCCCAAAAGTGAGATTGCTGGATCATAGGGGAGATCTATGTGAAGTCTTTTGAGGAACCTCCATACTGCTTTCCAGAGTGGTTGAACAAGTTTACATTCCCACCAACAATGCAGTAGAGTTCCCTTTTGGCCATATCCCCTCCATCATCTGTTATTGATTATAGCCATTCTAACTGGGGTGAGGTGGAATCTCAATGTTGTTTTGATTTGCATTTATTTTATGGCTAGAGAAGTTGAGCATTTCTTCATGTGTCTATTGACCATTCTTATTTCCTCTTCAGAGAAGTCTCTCTTTAAGTCTTCAGTCCACTTATTAATCGGGCAGTTGTTTCTTTTGAGGATTTGTTGTTGAGGGATTTAATATTTTGAGTTCCAGGTATATTTTAGATATGAGACCGTTGTCCGTTGTATGGCTAGTGAAGATCTTCTCCCAATCCATGGGCTTTCTATTGATCTTGGTAGCTCTGCCCTTTGCCATGCAGAAGCTCTGCAGCTTCATGCAATCCCATTTCTCCAACTTTTCTTTGATTTGTGTGTTTCTGGGTCTTTATTAAGAAAATTTCAGCCTCTGCCAGGAAGCCCTATAGTTTCTCCTATTCCTTCCTGTAATGTTTTCATAGTGTCTGCTTTGACTCTGAGGTCTTTGATCCATTTGGAATTGATTCTGGTGCAGTGTACTATATAAGGATCTAGCTTTAGTTTTCTATAGGTGTTTAACCAATTCTGCCAGTACCATTTACTGAAGAAGCTGTCTTTCTTCCATTCTATTTTTTGAGCTCTCTTGTCAAAGATTAGATGGCTATAGGTCTGTGGGTTCATTTCTGGGTCTTCACTTCTATTCCATTGGTCCTCAGGTCTGTTCTTGTGCCAGTACCAAGCTATTTTAATTACTATGTGTTTGTAGTAGAGTATGAAGCTTGGTATTGATTCTCTCCAGCAGTGTTCTTTCTGCTAAGGATTGTTTTGCTATTCAGGGTCTTTTATTGTTACATATGAATTTTTGGATTGCTTCTACTATTTCCTTGAAGAATGAGGATGGAATATTGATAGGTTTCGCATTGAATTTGTAGATAGCCTTGGGAAGTATTGCCATTTTCATGATGCTAATCTTCCTAATCCAGGAACATGCGAGTTTTGCCACTTTCTACATTCTGCCTTAATTTCCTTTTTCAGGCTTTTAAGTTTTCATCATAGAGGTCCTTCACTTCTTTGGTTAAGTTAATTCCTAGGTATTTTATTTTTTGTGGGGGCTATTACAAAAGGAGTTGCTTTCCTGATTTCAGCCGCACTGTTCTCATTATTGGCATACAGAAAAGCCATTGATTGTTGAGGGTTAATTTTATACCTTGCTACTTTGCCAAAGTTTTGGATCAGCTCAAGTAATTTAAGAGTGGAATCCATGGGGTTCTTGAAATACAAGATCATGTCATCTACAAAAAGGGAGAGTTTTACTTCATCTTTTCCTATTTGGATCCCCTTTATGTCTGCATCTTGTCTTATTGCTGTAGCTAGGCATTCTAATACTAGATTGAAGAGAAGTGGAGAGAGTGGACATCACTGTCTCATTCCTGAGTTAAGAGGAAATGACTTTAGTTTTTCACCATTAAGTATAATGCTGGCTGTAGGTTTGTCATATACAGCCTTTATTGTATTGAGGAATTTTCCATGGATTCCTAATTTTTCCAGAACCTTCATCATAAAGGAGTGTTGGATCTTGTCAAATGCTTTTTCTGCATCTATTGAGATAACCATGTGGTTCTTATACTTGCTTTTATTGATGTGATGAATTATATTAATTGATTTGTGTATATTGAACCAGATTTGCATACCTGAAATTAATCCTGTTTGATCATGGTATATGATTTTTTTGATGAATTGTTGAAGTTGATTGGCCAAAATTTTGTTGAGAAGTTTTGCATTGATGTTCATCAAAGAAATGGGTCTATAGTTCTCTTTCTTTGATGAGTCTCTTCCTGGTTTGGGGATGAGCGTTATGATGGCTTCATAGAAAGAGTTCGGTAGTGAACTTTCTTTTTCAATTTCATTGAAGAGTTGGAGGAGTATTGGTGTGATCTCTGCTTTGTAAGCCTTGTAGAATCCAGCTGTAAATCCATCTGGTCCTGGGCTTTTCTTGGGTAGGAGGTCTCTTATTGCTGTTTCTCTTTCGATGCTAGATATGAGTCTGTTAAGTTGGTTTAACTCATCTTGGTTTAGTTTGGGCATGCCAATATTTGCTAGAAATCCATCCATTTCTTTCAGATTCTCAAGCTTATTGGCATAAAGTTTTGAGAAGTATTCCCTTATAATGTTCTGAATCCTGGTTGTTTCTGTGGTGATGTTACCATTAGGTTGAGTCAATTCATATATATCTCATTGTTTTTGAGACTATTGTGTAGGGAATTATTTTCTTAATTTCTTTCCCAGCCTGCTCATTGTTAGTATTTAGAAAACCTACTTATTTTTTAGTATTGATTTTATATCATTCTACCTTTGCCAAAGGTGTTTATTAGTTCTCAAAGGTTTTGGGTGGGTTCTGTACAGTCTATAAAATATAGAGTCATGATCAGCAAATAGGGATATTTCATTTCTTCTTTTTGTATTTGAATCTTTTAATTTTTTCTCTTGCCTTATTGCACTGGTTAGAAAGTCTAGGACAACATTCAATAAGAGTGAGGGGATTGAACATCCTTGTCTCTGTTCTGACTTGTGGGAATTTATGTCCAGTGTCTTCATTTAATGATGTTGGCTATAGGTTTGTCAGATATAGACTTACCAGGATAATACGCAACCCTTCTATTTGTAGTTTCTTCAGAGATCCTATCAGCTAATTGTGCCAATCCTTTCTTAACATCAATGAGATCATGTGACTTTTTTGTTCTTGGTCTTGTTATGTAATGTGTTACAGTTATTGATTTGTGTGTGCTGAACCATCTTTGCATCCCTGGGGCAAAATTAGCTTGATCATAGTAATAATTACTTGATGTACTATTGAATTCTATTTGCAAGGATTTTATTAAGAACTTACACATCAATGTTTATCAACAAGGTTGTTCTATAATTTTCTTTCTATGTGTCTATGTCTGATTTTGGAATGCATGTGATACTTGCTTCATACAATAAGTTTGGTGGCATTCCTTCCTTTTCTAGTCCAAGGAAGAACTTAGTGAGTTTGATCCTTTGTTGGGAGAAACTCTCTTCCCCTTCTTCAATCTCATTGCTTGTTACAGCTCTATGTAAATGGTATATATCATCTTGCTTCAGTTTTGGTGAGGCAATTGTTACTAAAACTTTTATTCATTTCTCCTAGATTTTCCATCTTAATTTAGTGTAGGTTTTCAGAGCACTTCCTCGTGTTCCTTTGTATTTATTTTTTGCCTAGTGTTGCCGCCTTTCTATTTCTCCACCACCAGTTAAGAAAGTCAGGCATTATTTCAAACTAAATGCCACTTTTCTTATCCTTTAACTGTTTCTCCATAATGTCCTGGATCTCCATGAACTCCTTGGGGTTTTTGCTCTCTTCTCTTTACTCCACTGAACCTGGCACTGGATTCTTCTCATTCACAAAGTATAAATGACAATTGCTTGCTCCATCTCCTTCAATTCTCCTATTTTAAACAATGGTTTCCTGCATATGAAATATTGACTATTTTCAGCACATCACTTATACCATTTTTGGCCTTAATGGTTTCTGATGAGATATTAACTGTTAATCAACTATACTGAGTCATTTGTTTTCTTGCTGATTGTAAGATTATACTTCTGCCTCTAGCTTTGGACAGTTTGGCAATGACTTTTCTAGGTATAGATCTTCTTGACTGTATCTTCTCCGAATTCATTAGCATTCTTCAATGTGTCAATTTGTGTGGACCTTTGCCATTAATTCTCTGCATATTCTTTCTGACTCCGTCTCCTCTTCCTGGAGTGTAATGCTGTTACACTTGAAGTTGTTCCTCAGATCTTTGTGACTATATTTATTTTTCTTTATTCCTTTTCCTGTTCTTCAGACTAGATCCATTGACTTACTTTAAATTTTCTGCTTCTGTCATTTGACAGATCAAATTTGCTGTTGAGTTACTATTAGATTTTTCAATTTTTATTGTTTCAGTGTCAAAAACTCCCTGGGATTCTATTTTTATAATTTCTGTTTATTGATATTCTGTATTTGGTTTGACATCATTCTTTTTATTGTTAATGTAAATGTACAGAGGGGTTATGGTTACATAAGCCAAATAAAGAGTATATTTTGAACAATATCACCCCTTTCCAAACTCTCTCCCAGTTTTTCCTCCCACTTCCAACCCCAAGTTGTATAGTTTATTCATTTCAACGTAGTGTCTAGTGAGTATTGCTATCCTTGTTCGTCCTTTGTCCCACCGTTTCTGTGCTCCCTTACCCTCCCTAACACAGATAAACTAACAAAGAAGACAAAAGGTAAAGAAAGCAAAAAACAGCAACAAAGGGGGGAAAGCCTCTTGTTTCCATTCCCTGGAGTTCATTTCAATAAATATTATTTTATATGATCAGATGCACATAGCTATTGAGCCTTTATGACCCTCTCCTAAGAATATTCTCTTTGGTCTCACTCTGTGTAAATGCCTAGAGACCTGTATAATTTATTACATCCCAGTGTATGTTTTTGTCTTTTACCATCCAGTGTGTTTACTTGTAGATTTACAGGCACATTCTAGTTACCACAAATGAGAGAAACCATCAACCTATGTTTCTTTGGATCTGGCTTACTTCACTTGATATAAATTTTTCAAAGTCTTTCCATTTCCTTATGAATGGTACAATGTCATTCATTCTGATGGAAACATGGAATTCTATTGTGTATATATGCTATATTTTCTTGATCCATTCATCCATTGAGGGGCATCTAGGTTAATTCCATATCTTGGCTATGGTAAATAGTGCTGCAGTAAACATGGTTGACATCATTCTTATACTTTCTTTGTTCTTTAGACCTGCATTAATTTCTTAACATATTTCTCAAAACTGATTTAGGATTTTTCTCTACTAAATCAAGTATATTTTTCCTCAGGAAAAATCTATGACTATTCTTATCTGTTACAGAATAAAATTTCCTTGTTTGGTATATCTTATAATTGTTATTATAGAGAACAACCAGGCATTTCAAATGTAACACAGAAACTTTATGAGTCAGAATGCCCTCCACCCAATAGAGTTGTTTTTCTATTTTGCTATTAGGTTGTTTTGTGAATTAGCTGGGCTAATTCTATAAAGTCTTCATTCTCTGTTGCACATGGTCACTAACATTTCTATTCAGTTAGCCTGATGCTAATGACTGAGCCAGTAGGTCTTTTCCATGTGGCTTTGTATATGTGTTGGGATATTTCTCTAATGCTTTTGCTGTTAGGTTACAGCCCTGCCTCATCCAGTGCTTTCTGCTTGTAAGGAGTCTCTCCAGGTGCATGGTGATTGGTCTGTACCTCACAGGTCCTTTGTAGACATGTGCACAGCCCTCCTGACCATCTATTTTCCCAGGGGTATATTAGAACTTGAGATGCCTCTGTCCTCAGATTTTCTTTTTGGTTTATTTTCGTTTTTGTTTGCCTTTTGTGTTTTACTTAAATGTTTTTTTTCTGCCTCAGGCAGCTATGTTGTTAAGCAATGGCCACTGATTTCTTTTCCACAAATATCCTGTGGAAAAGCTTGCTCACACCAAGTGAGGTCAAGTTAAGACAAGTCCTAAACTAAAGGGCCAAACAGGTCAAATTATGACCACTGCCTAGGCCAGACTTTGGATGCCCTGAATATGCCCCACCATTCTGGTGGCTCAGAGATTGTTGGTTTGCACAATGCTCAGTTGTGACTGTGATCCAGTTTTCAGTGCATAGTCACACTGTGAGATGCTGTTTTTCAAGACTGCATGGAACTAATGGAAGAAGGTTGGAACAGAAAAGGCTAAAATGTCACAATGTTTTTATGACAATTCAACCATATTTCTTAAATAAGCATCCCTCAAGTTGATACAAGGCTATGCTTAATTTCTAGAATTTTGAAAAGTTTATTTTGGCAACTTCATCATTGCTTTTATGGAAGGACAGATTTGTGAGATCCTTACTGTTTCATTTTGGAAACTGACCTGTAACTGGAAATTTAAAGTTTTCAGTTCTGAGTTAGAAAAGGGACTTGCCTAGTGAAATGTGTAGCATCAGACAGGTACTATGACATTCCCATGGAAGTAGCAAAGATAGAAGGGAATGAAGAGTGAGTCAAGGCAAGAACCACCACACCCACCTATGCTGCCAGTCTGCATCAAGCTCCTTCCTCTTGCGGTGGCCTTCAGTTCTTTGGCACCACTATTGACAAATCCTAGATGTGCCCAGGATCCTAATCAGTGCCTCAAAGCCAGACCAGGAAAAGTAGATTTGGAGCAGGGAAACAGTTTCTGACAACTACCACAGAATCTCCTTAGTGATACATGCAACTACAGCTGCTCTGTCTTGTGCAATAACTTGCATTCCAAAGCAAGCTCTGTGATCTGGCTAATCTAATCAAATGACAGCCCAGCCCCATCCAAACGGGTTCATTTTACCCAGGAATCTTTCATCCTATTTCAGATTTCTCTATGGCTAGCTGGTTGGTGTTTCAAACAAAGTTTTATTCGTCTTTGTATCTTTCACCCTAAATCTGAGAAAGTGAGAATCTACAGTGATAACCTATTTTTTGTAGTTACTTAATTTTATCTTACATGAGGTAGGGGACAAAGGCACTCCTTCCAAATAAAATTGACAATTAGCTTCACTGAGAACATTTTTAATAATGCACATCTAACATATAATATTCATCTAACATATTGTTACTAATATTCATCTAACATATTGCTCTGCAACTTAAATATACAATAGCTCGGAAAGCAATATTTAGAAAACAAAAGCCAATTAAAAATATGAATCAAAACAACAAAAAGAGTACAGAGTTTATATGGTTCAGATTTTAGTTTTCTTACTGAATCAACAAGGTCAGAAATCTCTTTAGCTGCTTCACTGCTGGGAATTCAAAGAAATAGCATTCTTTCTGGTATCCTTTCTCTGTCTGGATCTATCTAATATTGTCTGATTAGAACTTTCCCTTTAAGGTCTTGAGTACCAAAATACCTTTTTCCTGACCTGAAACATGTCATCTCTAATGCCAGTTGTGAGCTTTCAATATAATAATAGAATTGGCCACTTGTTGCACATCTTGTAAACTTTTAGACTGGTTTAGACCCCTTGCAATACCATAGAACAAGTATGTCCTGATCCACTACTTTTTGTACTAAAATGTAAACCCATCTACTACCTACCCACTGCTTTTCTTTCTTTCTTTCTTTTCCTTTTCTTTACAAAGAAGCGGTCAGAATGAGGAAGCATGGGGCAGACTGAGAGGCAGGGATGGCCTAGCCCTGTCCTTCTCTGCAGCTGTGGAAATTCTCCTACAGAAATATTTCAATACTTTTGTTTACTTGAAATAACATCTTCTGTAACAGCTGCCTGGTTACAGGTTTATTTACAAAATAAAAAACTGATTTTATGAAAACTAAAAACAGCCACAGGACACAAAGGACTTCCATTTGGATTTTTTTTTTTTAGGTCCGGTCATGGGGCCTGAACTCTGGGCCTGGGCACTGTCCCTCAGCTCTTCAGCTCAAGGCTAGCACTCTACCACTTGAGCCACAGCGCCACTTCCTGCTTTTTTCTTTTTGCTTATGTGGTGCTGAGGAATCGAACCCAGGGCCTCAGGCATGCAAGGCAAGCGCTCTACCACTGAGCCACCTTCCCAGCCCATTTGGATATTTTTTGCAATATTGAATTTGTCTTTCTGAGAGCATGACGTGGGCTCCACACCAGCATGTTACGATGTCCTTGCCAGCCTCGTGTTCTCATTGCCGTCCGGCTTTTCCTTCACTGTCATCTGAGTAAGACGAAGTCTCACTGAAGTGTTTTCCACTGACAGCAGGGAAGCATACTGCTGAGAGCGATTTCCAGAAAGATGAAGCACAAGTGACCTGGCCCAGGAAAGCAAGGATGGAGCTTCTCACAGGTGCTATTTTCTTTCCTGCTAGTACCAGGTCTTGACACAGAGCTTATGACACAGAGCTCACTTGCTCATGGCTGGCACTTGACCCATGTCTGTAGCCCAGCTTCTACCTGAGTAATTGGAGGTGGAATCTCACAGACTTTTCTGCCCAGGTTGGCTTCAAATCACAAACCAGTCAGCCTGCTGAATAGCTAGTGTTACCAGAACAAAGCACACACCATCAGAATGACCTCCCTGGCTGACCCCGTGTGGGGCTGTGGGCCTTGGCCAATCCCAAAACTTTGTTTCTGAGAAGGTGATGACCAGTCTTGTTGAGCTGTTGAGGTGGAACAAGAAGAGAAAGCAAAGACTGAAATGACAGATTACAAGAGTCCAATAACCACGAAAACTTTGTAGCAGAATTTAAGATCTAAGGAAAATTCATCTCTGTGGAAACAGAGTCACAGGTTTTATTTTCCATGGTGACCTGGCCACCCTGAAGCATGTGTCTACCGCAGAATGGCTCCATGAAAGTGAGGAGAGCACTCTTGAAGTTCTCTGTCACCCTTACATGTGGCATCCTACACCTGCTGTAGGAGAGTCCAGCCCATCTTTGAGTAGAAAGAGGTGTTTTAGGATAAAGTGGCATTTGGCCTTTTTCGGAGGCATCAGTAACTTCGCAGATTTGAGCTCAAGCTGCAGACATTATTCGCCATATTTACGTCACATACTAAGCCCTCAAAGAGACATTTTCCTATTTTGTGGTGATTATAGCCATGCTGGAATTATGAGTTCATAAGGCAGATCTCTTCCCAGAATTCGTAAATAGCTTGTGACTGTGTGAAGACCCACGGGAGGCCTTATCAGGCCAGGTGGCCATGGGAGTGCCTGTAAAGCTGGGGGTCCCCAGGTCCCTGTCACGCACTCTCTGAGATACTTGGTGTGGAACTCTGGGGCCCCAGTGTCCCCTCCAGTAGCCACTGTCCCCTCAGTGTCCCAGCTGAGGGACTTCCCACCCCTCTACCTCAACTTCCAGGAGATGGCTGGGGGTAGAAGACACAGAGACCACCGTGGTGGGCACCCATCCATGGGCTCAACCCTAAAAGCTAGAACAATAATTTAGCCTTGCCACCTTAATGTGACGGCCAACGTCTGAGACATCTTGGACATCCAAGAAAAAGGAGGTCATGTTTCTTTCATGATTCACACCTGGAAATGTGCCGTGGATATCAATGGATCACCTCCTCTGGTTAGGACTTAGCTAGGAAATCAGAGCTTTGCTCTGGCTTGTAGAGACATGGGAATTCTTTACCCTCCTCCCATGTGGTTGCCTGGAGACACAGCAGTAACGTCCAGCCAGGCTTAGATCACGCTGGCTGTGACTCTGAGCAGCCAGAATTAGACGTAGTCTGAGGGGTGAGAACGAGGGCAGCGCTGGAGTGAGGCCAAAGCCAACATCAGAAGGGCAGCGGGAGCTATGATCGGGAGGGAATGGAGAGACTCCAAGGCACACACGTAACCCAAGGTAAACAGGCAAGACCACTGACAGATGAGATAAATCAAGTAAGTTGAAGAAAAAACAACTTCTTGACTGTGGTGAATGAAAAGCAGGGCTGTGGGCAATGGTCTGACGCTCCTGTGAGGACAGTTTTGCACACCGCTCTCTCCTGCTCCTGCGGTTGTCCTTCACCCTGTCAGGCAGTTTTGCACACCGCTCTCTCCTGCTCCTGCGGTTGTCCTTCACCCCACTCCGGCTCAGGTGCCGTCCTCTGAGCAGCAGGCTTGAAGAAGGCGCTCACCTCCCTGCACAGTGAGGTGTCCAACCCAGGAATGACCTCCCGCTGCCCAGCCGCCCGGCTCCTGCACACATCAGGCCACCAGAGTGATGCTGACGGTCAGCGAAGGGCTGATGCCATTACTGAAAAGCACGAGGAGTAGATGGTCCCATAGAGAAACAAAATGCTGCCATCCTGAGAAGTGGCAAGACACTGGACAAGTAGAAGAGAGAGGCACTCAAAGGAAATGGCAGACTGTCATCTGGGCCCTGGCTTATGGCCCACAAGGGGCCCATGTCACTTTGGGAGGATCACGAGAGGTTTCAAAGAAGGAGGAGACCACGTTTCTTACACGATTCACACCTGGAAATGCACCAATGATCTGCGGATCATCTCTGTGGAATTTTCCTGACCACATGGCTAGGGGTCAGCTCTCCTCTCAGAGGTGTGATCACAGGGTTGGGGTCAGCTCTCCTCTAGGAGGTGTGATCACAGGGTTGGGGTCAGCTCTCCTCTAGGAGGTGTGATCACAGGGTTAGGGTCAGCTCTCCTCTAGGAGGTGTGATCACAGGACTGGGGTCAGCTCTCCTCTCAGAGGTGTGATCACAGGGCTAGGGGTCAGCTCTCCTCTCAGAGGTGTGATCACAGGGTTGGGGTCAGCTCTCCTCTCAGAGGTGTGATCACAGGGCTGGGGTCAGCTCTCCTCTCAGAGGTGTGATCACAGGGTTGGGGTCAGCTCTCCTCTGAGAGGTGTGATCACAGGGTTGGGGTCAGCTCTCCTCTAGGAGGTGTGATCACAGGGTTGGGGTCAGCTCTCCTCTCAGAGGTGTGATCACAGGGCTAGGGGTCAGCTCTCCTCTAGGAGGTGTGATCACAGGGGTAGGGGTCAGCTCTCCTCTAGGAGGTGTGATCACAGGGTTGGGGGTCAGCTCTCCTCTAGGAGGTGTGATCACAGGGTTGGGGTCAGCTCTCCTCTCAGAGGTGTGATCACAGGGTTGGGGGTCAGCTCTCCTCTAGGAGGTGTGATCACAGGGTTGGGGTCAGCTCTCCTCTAGGAGGTGTGATCACAGGGTTGGGGGTCAGCTCTCCTCTAGGAGGTGTGATCACAGGGTTGGGGTCAGCTCTCCTCTCAGAGGTGTGATCACAGGGTTGTGGTCAGCTCTCCTCTAGGAGGTGTGATCACAGGGGTAGGGGTCAGCTCTCCTCTAGGAGGTGTGATCACAGGGTTGGGGTCAGCTCTCCTCTAGGAGGTGTGATCACAGGGTTGGGGTCAGCTCTCCTCTAGGAGGTGTGATCACAGGGTTGGGGTCAGCTCTCCTCTAGGAGGTGTGATCACAGGGTTGGGGTCAGCTCTCCTGTCAGAGGTGTGATCACAGGGCTGGGGTCAGCTCTCCTCTAGGAGGTGTGATCACAGGGTTGGGGTCAGCTCTCCTCTAGGAGGTGTGATCACAGGGCTGGGGTCAGCTCTCCTCTAGGAGGTGTGATCACAGGGTAGGGGTCAGCTCTCCTCTCAGAGGTGTGATCACAGGGCTGGGGTCAGCTCTCCTCTAGGAGGTGTGATCACAGGGTTGGGGTCAGCTCTCCTCTCAGAGGTGTGATCACAGGGTTGGGGTCAGCTCTCCTCTCAGAGGTGTGATCACAGGGTTGGGGGTCAGCTCTCCTCTCAGAGGTGTGATCACAGGGTTGTGGTCAGCTCTCCTCTAGGAGGTGTGATCACAGGGCTAGGGGTCAGCTCTCCTCTAGGAGGTGTGATCACAGGGTTGGGGTCAGCTCTCCTCTAGGAGGTGTGATCACATGGTTAGGGGTCAGCTCTCCTCTAGGAGGTGTGATCACAGGGTTGGGGTCAGCTCTCCTCTAGGAGGTGTGATCACAGGGTTGGGGGTCAGCTCTCCTCTAGGAGGTGTGATCACAGGGTTGGGGTCAGCTCTCCTCTCAGAGGTGTGATCACAGGGTTGGGGTCAGCTCTCCTCTAGGAGGTGTGATCACAGGGTTGGGGTCAGCTCTCCTCTCAGAGGTGTGATCACAGGGTTGGGGTCAGCTCTCCTGTCAGAGGTGTGATCACAGGGCTGGGGTCAGCTCTCCTCTAGGAGGTGTGATCACAGGGTTGGGGTCAGCTCTCCTCTCAGAGGTGTGATCACAGGGTTGGGGTCAGCTCTCCTCTAGGAGGTGTGATCACAGGGTTGGGGTCAGCTCTCCTCTCAGAGGTGTGATCACAGGGTTGGGGTCAGCTCTCCTCTAGGAGGTGTGATCACATGGTTAGGGGTCAGCTCTCCTCTCAGAGGTGTGATCACAGGGCTGGGGTCAGCTCTCCTCTCAGAGGTGTGATCACAGGGCTGGGGTCAGCTCTCCTCTCAGAGGTGTGATCACAGGGTTGGGGTCAGCTCTCCTCTAGGAGGTGTGATCACAGGGTTGGGGGTCAGCTCTCCTCTCAGAGGTGTGATCACAGGGCTGGGGTCAGCTCTCCTCTAGGAGGTGTGATCACAGGGTTGGGGTCAGCTCTCCTCTCAGAGGTGTGATCACAGGGTTGGGGTCAGCTCTCCTCTAGGAGGTGTGATCACAGGGTTGGGGTCAGCTCTCCTCTCAGAGGTGTGATCACAGGGCTGGGGTCAGCTCTCCTCTAGGAGGTGTGATCACAGGGTTGGGGTCAGCTCTCCTCTAGGAGGTGTGATCACAGGGTTGGGGGTCAGCTCTCCTCTCAGAGGTGTGATCACAGGGTTGGGGTCAGCTCTCCTCTCAGAGGTGTGATGCTATCACCTGTGATGCATAGTAAATTTGCCCGTGTGTAGAATGTTTGCACTGACACTACCGCACCTAGGAGCATGTACACCCAATTCCTTCACAGCCTCTTTAAGAGGTTTGATACTGCTTTACATAGTAACTAGTGTTTAAATTTTTCTTTGTAAAACAACAGATATCACTGATGGATATAGTTTCACAAACCTGCAAAACCGAGTAAAGCAGCTGGAAAGATTTCTTCTCCGTGAGCCGGAGTCACCGCGTTCCCCGCTCAGCGCTTGAAGCCAAGGCTGCTCTTGCCTCCCTTCTGTTTGTTATTTCATGGTGGTAAAACATTAAACTAAGAGTTCCAGATGCAGAAGTGAGTCAAGTGCTGCTTCATCGAGGACAGCTGGTCTCCTGTAGGTCTGTGAGACAAGTAGAAGGGAGAGGCACTCACCAAAGGGAATGTCTGCCATTCTGGGATTGTGAAGTCAGAAGCCGGGGAAGGGTTCAGGCGCATCAGTGCAGAGGGAAGAGGCTCAGAAGAGGCTAACAGAAAGGCGACAAGGAAGTCGAGCATTTAGATCTCTGTGATATGGAAGAGGATAGGTAGAGGAAGATGCAGGTAGGCGCTTGGCTCACTGGAGTCTGCAGAGGGAGACCAGCTTCAGTGCTCGGGACTCCTCAGGCTTCAATGTGTTCAAGAGGAGCTGGATGATCCCTCTGGCATGGAACAGGCCTTCTCCTGTGGGACAGAGGTGCCAAGGGAAGGGGCGCTCCAAACCTCCAAGTAACTTTGGTCATCCAGTTGACTTCAGCATCTTCTTCTCCATCAGCTCTCTGTCAGGATTTACATTCCTCTGATCTCAAAACCATTCAAGAGACTGAACCCTTTCTTCTGGGCATCTACTTCAGATGCCAACTCCTCTTTTCACTTATGGAATGTGCTATCTACAGGTAGTTTCTACTACTTTATTTTCTTTTTTTTAGTTTTTGTTTGTTTTTGTTTTTGATTGGTCATGGGGCTTGAACTCTGGGCTTGGGCGCTGTCCCTGCACTCTTCGGCTCAAGGCAAGAGCTGTACCCCTTGAGCCACAGCACCACTTCCGGTTTTTTTTCTAGTGGTTTATTGGCGATAAGAGTCTCACAGGCTTTCCTGCCTGGGCTGGCTTGAACCACGATCTTCAGATCTCAGCCTCCTGAGTAAGCTAGGATTACAGGCATGAGCCACTGGAGCCCGGCTTCTACTACTTTACTTTCAATGTAGCTTGAAGTCCACCACTTGCCTGTGTTGCCACTCTCCTGAGTGTGACACTGTGGGTCTCCACACACACAGGAGAATGTCCACACACTCTCCTGAGTGTGACCCTGTGGGTCTTCACACCCACAGAATGTCCACACACTCTCCTGAGTGTGACCCTGTGTGTCTTCACACCCACAGAACGTCCACACACTCTCCTGAGTGTGACCCTGTGGGTCTCCACACCCACAGAACGTCTGCACACTCTCCTAAGTGTGACCCTGTGGGTCTCCACACCCACAGAACATCTGCACACTCTCCTAAGTGTGACCCTGTGGGTCTCCACACCCACAGAACGTCCACACACTCTCCTGAGTGTGACCCTGTGGGTCTTCACACCCACAGAACATCCACACACTCTCCTGAGTGTGACCCTGTGGGTCTTCACACCCACAGAACGTCCACACACTCTCCTGAGTGTGACCCTGTGGGTCTCCACACCCACAGAACGTACACACACTCTCCTGAGTGTGACCCTGTGGGTCTCCACACCCACAGAACGTCTGCACACTCTCCTAAGTGTGACCCTGTGGGTCTCCACACCCACAGAACGTCCACACACTCTCCTGAGTGTGACCCTGTGGGTCTCCACACCCACAGAATGTCCACACACTCTCCTGAGTGTGACCCTGTGGGTCTCCACACCCACAGAACGTCCACACACTCTCCTGAGTGTGACACTGTAGGGTCATCCTTGGTCCACACAAGAATGTCCAGAGGATACAGCTGTTTCCACGTGGAGTGCTCTTTTTTAGTGTGGCCCTCCTAAAATACCCACTTGGCCACAGCTTGTAGGAATGTGTCTGTGGGTCTCTCACGGTGGCTGCTCTCTGTCTCATTGTTTACGTCTCCCTCTTCTACCTCCCCGTGAAGCAGTGGCTCCCAGCTGAACTCTAACAAGGGCCAGAGGGGTGCGGCCTCCCCTGCTGAGCTCCCGGGGTCCTTCCAACTCCTCACAGACCCCACAGAGCCTCTCAGACTCCTAGACTAAACCCACTGCCTTCTCCACACCTCGCGTACAGACATGCACAATGCTTACTCCTTTTTCTCCCCGTTTCAACTTCTTCCAGATCCTTTATCTCAGGCCAACTTCTAGGGACACTAGGCAGGATAGAGAAGAAAAGTCAGGGTGCAGCCAACGCTGGACATACCTCTTCGGTGTCCCTTGTCCCTGGCTCCAGCTGCTCACCTGGCGACGCAGGCCCTCAGCTCTGCACTGTAGCAGAGAGCCACTCTGCTGCCCTTCCCTGTCAGCAGCATCAGTGTCCACCGTGTCTCTGTTGGACAACACATCTCCCAGGCTAGTCCTTCCTGGGGCCTCCATCCCCAGGTGGTGTGTGGAAACTGTGTGGCTTGCTGTATTCATCCTGCCCCTGCTGCTGTGAACTCAAAGGCCCAACTGGGACTCTTCCTCAGCCGACAGCACTGGGCATTTCCCTGTATCCTTTCTATGTAGAACCTTCCGGGTACAGGAAGGCCAGTGTGAACAGAGAGCCGGCACTCGTATGCTGTGGCCAATTAATTCCTGGAAGCCGGGGAACTGCCACTCTACCCCCCTGCCTTGAGGCCTGTGTCCTGCACAAATGGCTACGGGTGACCGTGGACGTGCCACCTCCAGGCATTTCTATCCAGATGTAGCAGAGGGAGGAATGTGTTGCTCTGTTTTGTAAATAAAGACAACTGTCAGAGAAAGCCATTCGTCATCTCACTGAGACACATATGGGGAAATATTTTTTTTTTTGGGTCCGGTTGTGGGGTCTGAACTCTGGGCCTGGGCGCTGTCCCTCAGCTCTTCAGCTCAAGGCTAGCGCTCTACCACTTGAGCCACAGCGCCACTTCCGGCTTTTTTCTTTTTGCTTATGTGGTGCTGAGGAATGGAACCCAGGGCCTCAGGCATGCAAGGCAAGCGCTCTACCACTGAGCCACCTTCCCAGCCCACATATGGGGAAATATTTAACACAGGTCTGTCTGACCCAGTGCTGTGGATAGCATTGTCTGAGTATCCTGAGCGCAGACGATTCTGCATGATGAGGAGCGCTTCCACCTCCAGGCCCAGTTCCTCGGCCATTCATCTGAGAGGCAAAGACCTGCTATACATGGACAGACTAGAAACCATTCCCAACTTGCTGTGCTAGGAACTAACCACCTTTCTGGAAAAACCAATGGGCTTCTTAAAACCTCCTCTTACTGTTAAGTCTGAGACCCGTGAGGCTAGGTCCCAGCCCAACTTCACCAACACTCCAGTCACAGACAGGCTCAAGTGTCCACTTTTTCCCCTTGGAGGAGGACACAACAAGCTCTCAACACTTTGCATACCAGTTCTGCCTGTGGTTCAGGGGCGAGGCCCACAGCTCTGTGCAGGGGAGAGGCCCACAGCTCTGTGCAAGGGAGAGACCCACAGCTCTGTGCTGTAGGGGAGAGACCCACAGCTCTGTGCAGGGGAGAGACCCACAGCTCTGTGCAGGGGAGAGGCCCACAGCTCTGTGCAGGGGAGAGACCCACAGCTCTGTGCAGGGGAGAGGCCCACAGCTCTGTGCAGGGGAGAGACTCACAGCTCTGTGCTGTAGGGGAGAGGCCCACAGCTCTGTGCTGCAGGGGAGAGACCCACAGCTCTGTGCAGGGGAGAGACCCACAGCTCTGTGCTGCATGGGAGAGACCCACAGCTCTGTGCAGGGGAGAGACCCACAGCTCTGTGCAGGGGAGAGACCCACAGCTCTGTGCAGGGGAGAGACCCACAGCTCTGTGCTGCATGGGAGAGGCCATGCAGGTGAGCCTCAGGATCACTTCAGCTCTTGACCACAGCACAGAGTACTGGGGTCCTTGTGTTTTTGATGTGCTCAATCAGAAGAATTTGTCTGATGCTCGTGGAAAGGACACCATGATTTGGACATGACAGAAAGGTCAGCGTTAGGATGGTGGCAAAGGGGGTTCTTTTCTTTCTCATCCTCGGTGTACCTTCTTGCCTCTTTTCCTCTCCACACTGCCCACGCTCCCAGCACCCTGGGCTCTGTCCTGGGCACACTGTCCTCCCCAGGCTCTATCTGCACCATGCAGCCTTGCCTGGCTCTCCTGACCCACACTGCTTCTTGTCTCCTCCCAACAGACCTGGGGGTGCTGGCACTGGAGCAGGCAGGGTGCGTCCTGGCCCAGGCTCCCTGGGGGCTCCCTGGGCCTCAGAGCACTGGACTCCTACATTCTGGTCACTTCCAGGGCACAGGGAAAAGGACCTGACTATGCCTTTAACTTCTGAGAAATTATAGACCAATAAAAATGAATTATGGGAAGAAAGTTCTTACTACACTAAAAGACATAAAGTCATGTTGTTTTAGACCACATAATCAAAATAATAACAGGGCAGAAAAATACCAAAAATGCACTAAGTATCAACAGAAAAGTATACACACTAGATAGAATGCACACAGTGTTTAATATCTTGCCACCCATCTACCCTGAACACCATGGGCCAGCCATGGGCCACCTGCACATCCATGTTCATTGCTGAACTGTTCATAATAAAGACGCTTGCACAACCATGTTCATTGCTGCACCGTTCATGGTAAAGACCCCTGCACATCCATGTTCATTGCTGCACCGTTCATGGTAAAGACCCCTGCGCATCCATGTTCATTGCTGCACTGTTCATGATAAAGATGCCTGCACATCCATGTTCATTGCTGCACTGTTCATGATAAAGACCCCTGCACATCCATGTTCATTGCTGCACTGTTCATGATAAAGATGCCTGCACATCCATGTTCATTGATGCACTGTTCATAATAGCCAAGATATGGAGAGAGCCCAGATGCCCCACAATAGGTGAATGACGTGGTACCTATACACAACGGAATTTTACAGAGCCATTACAAAGAATAAAAGAATGCCATTTGCAGGGAAATGGATGGAGCTAAAACAAATCATGTTAAGGGAGGTAAGCCAAGCTCAGAGAGACAAATGGTGCGTGTTCACTCTGATATGCAGAAAATAGATCTAAAATATACTGGGATATGATAAATTACACAGAATATCACACACAGTGAGACCACAGTGGGCAGTGTCTCAGACCTAGTTTCTCAACAGTAACAAGAAAGTTTACTTAAGCCTATTTCTCATACTGAGAATCAATTTAGACTTCAGCTCAGTTCCACAGAAGTGGTGGGTGTTGACTGAAGTGAGATCAGAAACAACCCCTTTCTTGTATTAAAGTGAATGAAGAGCATCTGTAACCTGATGAAATTACTTCTCACCCTGGTGAGAAGTCTCCTGTGAGCTTTCCTTCAACTCCATGTCAACTGTCTCAGTTGTTATCATGTTACAGATATCTTCATGCCTCTGTCATTCTAGCTGGATGTCATGATATGATATGTGGTAGAAGCTCAGTGTATTGCCTTGGACATATGAACAGACCAACCTGTGGGGTTCTGGTTGTGTTGAGCTCCTTAGTATGTTGTATTACCTGTGTGGGCAAGATTTTTCACTGCTGGCCAAGAAAGCTAAATTTCTCTTATTCCTGCACCCTAGGATATGGCTCCTTAAAGTTATCTCATGGGTGAAGTTACGGATAAAGGACAGTCAACCTTCCCTGCCTAGCCACTGGGTCTACTATGACAAACTGAATTCTGGGCTGCAGGCTTAGCTCAGAGAGTAGACAACTGCAAGGCATCAGTGGCTCATGCCTGTAATCCTAGCTACTCAGGAGACTGAGATCTGAGGATTACAGTTCAAAGCCAGCCTGGGCAAGAAAGTCCATGAGACTCTCATCTCCAATTAGCCATCAGAAAACTGGAACAGGTGCTATGGCTCAAGTGGTAGAGCGACTGAGCTGAAGAGCTCAGGGACAGCACCAAAGCCCAGAGTTCAAGCCCCATGACTGACAAAAAAAAAGGAAGGAAGGAAGGAAGGAAGAAGGAAGGGAGGGAGGGAGGGAAAGAGAAAGGGGGAAAGAAAGAAAGAAAGAAAGAAAGAAAGGAAGGAAGGAAGGAAGGAAGGAAGGAAGGAAGGAAGGAAGGAAGAAAGAGGGACGGAAGGAGGGAAGGAAGGAAGGAAGGAAGGAAGGAAGGAAAGGGAAGGAGAGGGAAGGAAGGAAGGAAGAGAAGAAAAAAAGAAGTGAACAACTGACACCTCAGTGCAGCCAAGGGGAGTCTCAGAAGCCCAGGGGATTCTGGTCTGCCTGTCCTTCTCTCGTGGCCACCCTCCTGTCCTGTCATCCTTTTTTGGCCTTTCTCTTTCTTCCTCCTCTGTTTATTTGCTACAGGAGCACCCAGGCCAGAAAAGGAAGCCTGTATGCAGCCATGAACAGACAGGCACACATGCACAGAATGTACAAGCACATGCATTGTTATGAACACACATGCACATGCATGTACCTGCACATGTATGTTCACAACACATATATGAATGCACACCCTAACACGCCCATGTCTGCACACACACACACACCAGTGTGTATACAACTCAGATACACATGATAGAGCCGCTATTGGTGCCGTTTTTCTTATCAATAACTCTTGGACACAGGGCTTAAGAACTCTTTAGACACATCGAGAGTTTGCTTGTTTTCTACCCCCCTAGGCCGCATCAGCCCATGCAGCTCCAGTTGTGTTCTCCAGGTGTGAGGCCGTGGTTCGTAGTGAAGGTGTGTTGCTTCACAGAGGCTGTGTGGGTTTCCCTAAATGTGGAATGGAAGAGCTGGACCTGGATCATGGAGATGTTGAGCGTGCCGAGCCCAGTCATTCAACCACAGCCCACCCGTCTCCGTGCCAAGGACCTTGTTCCACAGACGGCCCTGCACCTCCTTACGCTGTGGGCACTCTGGGTCCCACGGCCTGTCCGAAACCACGTGAAGGGCCTTCCTTCTTCCTCTGGCGCCCTTTCCCTGAGACACGGAGGGGATTGACTGGGGAGTGCGCGGCATCCATCCCAAGGCGAGAAGCTGGAGAGCTGTGGGGAACACCGGAAGCCGGGCAGCTGCCGTGCGCCCTAACACTTCCCCGGCTTCACCAACACGACTCCCCCGAGACACGACACAAACAACGCTTGGCTCCCTGGCTAACTCCTTCCTCTCTACAAACAGTGGTTTGGACCAGGAGGAAAAAATGGCAGGGAAGAAGTCGGTTTAGTGCCTGGAAATAAGCGATGTATTGCGCCTGGAGGAACCAGGGAGGTCCAGGCACTCGCACCCGCGGCTCTCACGGTTCAGAACTTCCCCTCGCCCCGATGTTCTCATGTGCTCCCGGCCCCAGCCCCGCCGGGGCGCTCCCCAGGGTGGCGGCTGGAGAGCCGCGCAGGGCGCAGGGCGCAGGGCGCAGGGCGCAGGGCGCAGGGCGCAGGGCGCAGGGCGCAGGGCGCAGGGCGCAGGGCGCAGGGCGCAGGGCGCAGGGCGCAGGGCGCAGCTCTGCCTGGCGGCGTGGGGGGGGGGGACCTGTTGGCGCCTGCGGAGAGCCACGCAGGGCTCTGGACCCTCTGACTGCGGGAAGGACCAGGGGCAAAGTGCCGGCCAGCCACCCCGGGCCCAGCCCGCGCCGGCGGGGCTTGGGGTCTGCATGCTCTTCCCAACTCAAGTGGTCACGAAACCCCGCTGGCGTCCCGCGGCAGTCCCATGCCTCCCCGGGCCCAGGAGCCTGGCAAACAGGGAAATCCTTGACTCGGACCCCTCCTGCCCCGCCTCCCCTCCCCTCCCACGCTGGTGAATTCAGAGCCACCTCCACGCTGAACGATGCTGCACAGACACACCCAGAGCACACCTCCTCCCAAGCTGGCCCCGTTCTGCACGGAGCCTGTCCAGTAAGACTGCTTAGCATGGGGCTGGGAAGGGGGCTCAGTGGTAGAGCGCTTGCCTTGCATGCCTGAGGCCCTGGGTTCCATTCCTCAGCACCACATAAGCAAAAAGAAAAAAGCCAGAAGTGGTGCTGTGGCTCAAGTGGTAGAGCACTAGCCTTGAGCTGAAGAGCTGAGGGACAGCGCCCAAGCCCTCCCCCCCCCCCAAAAAAAGGACTGCTTAGCACGATCAACCTGCATACGTTCTCCCAGAGAATGCTCACATCTGCCTTCGGGTCTCACAGCACTGGAGTCAGCGCAGGGCCGGCCTTCAGAACCAGCCCGGGCTGCTGTGATTCCCAGCAGCAGCCTCTGCACTTCGCTGTGTGCGCTCTGCTCAAGTCCTCCGGAGCTGTGCACGGTTTGTCGCAGTGAACAGCAACCCGATGAAATGCAGACCGACTTCTCCTCCCCTTGGCCACGTGGTGATTGGAATGTTGATTGAAGGCCAGGATTCTTACTGTGATTATCTGGGTGCGCATGGGTGCGCATATTATAAGTCTTGACAGGACATTTCCATTGAGATAAAATTTTCATTGTTTTTAGTTCCAAATATTCTCTAATGTCTTCTTTTTATCATTTCATTTTGCTGTAAAGATGCTGTACAGAGGGGTTAACTAATGTCCTCTTATGTAAAAGGGTATTAACCTGTTACAGATGCACACCCTCCACTTTCCAGGCAGATCTTGCTTACTTGTACATAACATTGCCACTAGATGAATTTGATGTTCTAGTAACCAAATAATTTAATCCACAATATTTTGACATGTATTTCTTAAAGGTAAGAAGTCTTAGAAATAAAACCACAATCATATGTCACACTAACAATTCAAATAACTCATAAAAATTAGCAAATATATAGCTAGTAAGGAAATATATTTGTCAAACTCTAAATCTGAAGATATTTTAGTATTTTTATCTTGTTTATTATATCTAATTTAATAGAACTGTAATAGCTCCTTCAAAATCTATTCCGACATGTTTTGTAGCTCCAAACATACCAATTTAGTGTGGATGTTTCTTATTTACTCAAGAAAATGTTTTTCCTGATGTTTTAGGGAATGTTACATGGTAGGCTTGATTCATTAAACTATATCTTGATGTTTTTTGAATTCTTGTTTTGCCACAAACTAAAATAGATGTGAAAAACGTCACTATTATTTTTAGCTCCGTCCATTTTTAATTTGTATATTTGAAGCTATGTAATTTGAAGCATCCATTGTAGAATAGTTGAAGTTTTCACTGAATTGCTCTTCTGTTTTAAGATGTGTATTTTTAATCTCAAGTAATGAATAGGAAATCTACCTTATCTACAGATTAATTGCACATGATTTTGATTAAGCATGGTCTGGCCAAAAAACAATAATTACAAACAAAATAAATTTCAAAAATAAGCACTTTAAATTCGCATGGACCCATTATGCAGCTCAGTTTATACTAAAACCTAGTCAGTCCCACATTATTATCAGTTGTGTTTAAGTCATTGTGTGAGATGTGGAGCGTTTCTCTACCCTTATTTTTGTGAAAATGTGCTTCCCAAAAAAGCAAATTGCTCCCAAAGAGCAAAGTAATAGATACAGTAGCCACCCAAGGTCAAAAGACCACACAATGTGCCCTTCAGACAGAGTGAGTGAAAACTCTTACTAAGTTTGCTGGAAGGCAGCAGGCCTTTGGCAAAGGTTGGACAGCACCATGGGGGGTGCACCACATGCCCAGAGCAGAGTGCGGCAATCTGTGCAGTCTGAGCGCTTGCAGGTTCTTCCCAACAGCGGCCTGTTTGGAACCAGATGCCTGTGGAGGCAAGGGCCCATAATGTTTACTCTTAAAATTTGCATTGATAGGGGCTGGGAAGGTGGCTCAGTGGTAGAGCGCTTGCCTTGCATGCCTGAGGCCCTGGGTTCAATTCCTCAGCACCACATAAGCAAAAAAGAAAAAAGCTGGAAGTGGCGCTGTGGCTCAAGTGGTAGAGCGCTAGCCTTGAGCTGAAGAGCTGAGGGACAGCGCCCAGGCCCAGAGTTCAGGCCCCATGACCGGACCCAAAAAAATTTGCATTGATATTCAGTTACATAATCTTTCCTTTGATCTCTATTTATGTGCCATGTGTTTTTTTCATTTTCACTTCTTTCAGCTTGCTTTGCCTTCATATTTTATACACACAACTTAGAACAAAACATAGTAACTGGGCATTCAATGTCTGTCTTATAATTAGCCACTTCTCCCATTCATTTACGAGCCATCCATTTACGGTGCTTTGTTACAGTCCCCTGTGCAAGATAGGATCCTGTTGTCACGTGTGAATGCACTCCAATCCCTCCGGACACACTGCTGCCGCATGGACGGTCACCTCACTCAGCTAAAACCCTCCAGACACACTGCTGCTGCACGGACAGACACCTCACTCAGCTAAAACCCTCCAGACACACTGCTGCCCCACGGACAGACACCTCACTCAGCTAAAACCCTCCAGACACACTGCTGCCGCACGGACGGTCACCTCACTCAGCTAAAACCCTCAGGACGCTCTTCCCCCTGCTCCTCACTTTTCCTCTGATTCCAGATCTCTGCTGTACTTCTGTTTCACTCAGTTAAGCAGATTTGATGCATTTCCTTTAGGGAATTAGCCTTCTGCAGAAAAAATCTATTTGTTTTTCAAGGTATTTTAATTTTTTTATTTTCTCAATAATGAGGAATTTTTTTTACTGGATTTAAGATTCTAAGTTGATATTCTTATTTCTCATAACATTTAGCAAAAGCATTCTATTTTTTCCCAAGGGTCTTTGCCTTTGTCTGAGAAGTAAAATGACTCCTAATTGTTGTTTTATTAATAATTTCCTCTTCCCTTTGACTGCTTCAAAGTTTTTGACTTGGCAGATTGTGCTATAATGTATCTGAATGAGGCTTGGTTTGAATTATTTTGTTTGAGATTCACGGTACTTTTGAATCTGAAATTTAATGCATGTGTGTTTTAAAATTCCCAGAATTATTTCTTCAAATACTTTCTGACTTATTCTCTTTCCCCTCTCCTCCTAACAATTACAAATATTTTTCACCATACTTTACTAACTCATTTTCGGGATTAGGACATCAAATTTTATTTGTTTAGTTTTACTGAACCTATCGTCACCTAAATTATATCTGAAATTTTCAAACCCTCTTATAGATAGGTGTGTTGAGTAAGGTTGGATTAATAGGAAGCCAATGTAATTTCCAGGTCATTTCATTAAAAAGAAGAGCATCAGACTGGGCACCAGTGGCTCATGCCTGTAATTCTAACTACTAAGGAGGCTTAGATTTGAGAAAAGTGTTTTGAAGCCAGCCTGGATGAGAAAATCCGAGGAGACTCTTATCTCTAAGTAACCACCAAAAAAGCCAAAAGTGGGTCTGTGACTCAGTGATAAGGTACCACCCTTGAGTAAAAGGTTCAGGATAGTGCCCAGGCATTGAATTCAAGCTTCAGTACTAGCACGTGAGGGGGGAGAGGGGGAAGGAAAAGGGGAAAGAGGGAAGAGATACGGAGGAAGGGGAAGAGGAGAGATGAAAGAGAGAGGGACAGGAGAGAGGAAGGACCTCCTCCAGGAGGAGGAGGAGGAGGAGGAGGAGGAGGAGGAGGAGGAGGAGGAGGAGGAGGAGGAGGAGGAGGAGGAGGAAGAGGAGGAAGAGAAGGATGAGGAGGAGGAGGAGGAAGAGGAGGAGGAGGAGGAGGAGGAGGAGGAAGAGGAGGAGGAGGAGGAGGAGGAGGAGGAGGAGGAGGAGGAGAGGAAGAGCATGAGTTTTCTTGTTTCTTCTGCTATATTACCATCTGGCATGGAGAGGTGATGGCTGAACTCCTTGCAGCCACCTTGGACAATGAGCATCTCATCAATAGAATCTCTGTGTGGTAGTACAAGGAAAATTTGGCTCCCCAAACAAAAGAGCATAACTGATTCTATGTGTGGAGTCTGAGAACCAGAACCAAGGATTTCCAGGGCTTGGTCTGGGAGATGGCGTCATTACAATGTATACCTGAAAAAATGAGTCATCTCAAGTAGAACCTCAGCAGAAGTGAAAAGCCACCAGAGACTCTGCTGAAGATGGTCACTTTAAACAGGTTTTCTATGTCCTCTAGTAAGTCTAATCATGACATGATAGAAAAACTATTTGCTACAAAATCCTGCTTTTTGTTTATTTAAGAAAGGAGTTTCATAAGGGAAAACTTGGCATGAAAGATGATGAGAGAAAAGTTTGCCCATAAAGTCTGATCTTCAGCCACTCAAGTCTGGGGCTGGAAGGGAGTTTCTCTTCAATCCATTGCAATCAGGGCGGGTTGTGACTTTTTACCTGATAAGTGGCTGGCATGTGTAACGTAAGAACCTTGCAGCCTCTCGGGTGTGTGCCGGTGTGTGTGGAGGACGCGGCAGAGGCGGCAGCTGTTTTCACGGAATTCTTGACAAGTTCCCAAAATACGGAGCATTCACTTAGGCGGTGAGGGAATTCACTTTTGAACTTCCCTGACTTTTAAACCAAGCTCCTCCCATGGGGCAGTGCCGGGCTGTGGGCACTGGTCCCCTCGAGCGCGGCAGCCCGGCCCCTCTGCGTGGGCATGGCTACGGGCAGCGTGCTTCCTGATGAAGCACCAGACGTCACGCGTGTTTGAATGAGTGCCATCCCTGCCCGGCTTCCCAGATTCCAGCTGGTGGCTGTCAGGGTGGAGTGTGCTCTGCTGGAAAGCACTGCTCACTCTGGCTTCTCTGTTCTTTCCAGAATCAGAGCTAAAACCAGCAGAGATGAGATGGAGCATCAGGAGCCTTCCTAGCCCGCACGTAAAGGGTGTTGGATGTTGTAGTGACACGTTAACATACCAGCGCTGTTATCATGGGTTAGTAATGCACAGCAGCCCTGGGGCATGACCTAGCTTTTTCCCATTGGTAATGTAGCAAGGATAATATTTCTGAAAATGTGAATGTGATGTGTTTATCCTAACACACAGTAAGGACTTCTTTAGGAAATGGGGAGAGAGCATTAGCATTTTGATAGAAGTTAAAGCTCAGAAGTAGAGTAAGATAAGAGTTGCAAACCAGATCTGTCTTGAGAAAGCATTTTCTAAATTCTGTCTCCATCTTTAGGCCAAGAAGGTCGAGGTGCTAGACACAGCAAGGTAAGAAGCACAAGAAAAGAATATTAGAATGTTTGTTGAAACATGGATGACATTAGACAGTATTAGTGGATGAGGGCCAACCACAGTGGCTCATCCCCACAATCCGGATAATTTGGAAAGCAGAGATTGAGAGAGGATGACGGTTTGAACCCACCTGGGTAAAAAGTTAGCTGGCTTCTGTCTCAGTCAGAGTGCTCTGTGCGGGGAGCGCGTGTAGAGGGCGTGCAGATGCCCTTCGAGTGCCTCTGCTGGCAGCGTGCTTCCACTGGGGACAAATCGTCTTTCCTTGCCTTGTCCATGTCTCTGGGTGACTGTTGGTTGGTTGTATGTTTTCAGACGTGACGTTTTCCTCCGTGGGACCTGCCAAGACAGAGTCAGCAGCACAACTGTTACTGGAACAAAAACATACATTTCATAAACATAGTCAAAGCGAGAAGATCTCCAGTGACACTTCTATAAATAAATTTTGTGAGTGTAAGAATCTCCAGGGTTTACAGCCTGAACCTTGAACTTTTTATCAGAGCCACAAGTGGTTTCTGCAGTTAACAGAAGACAGATGGAGCCCTATAGAGAAAATACAAAAACAAGATCTTCAAAAGTTTCAAATCTGGCCATGATATCTGCAAAGGCAGCTTCATGGGCAGGGAGATGGGACTCCAGCGTACCTCTCTGCTACCTCTTCCCAAGAAAAGAGAGAGTCGTTCTTTTTGTTTTAGCTTTACTGCTGGGTGGCAGGAATAAATGTTCCCTGACAGAGTAAGCATATCCATCAGATCCTGGAGGCTCAGATGGGGTGAGAGAAGAGAAGGAAATACTAAGCAGTAGTGACACTAGGAGATGGAGAGTAGTGAATATGTTAGTCGTCATTCTGCTCCCTGAGGCAATCCATTGAATAAGAAGAAGTTTTGTTAACCATGGCCAGTTGGACACACTGCTCTGGGCCTGTGGTCACTCCACGCAGTGTGGCGGGTCGCATGCAGGAGAAGGCTGCGCATCTTGGAAGCAAAGGGAAGCCAACAGAAAGTCCGTGGCTCCAAATGTTCCCTCTGGGCACACCCACAATTACCTAACTTCTTTTTCTGCACCAGGCCCCATATACTACAGATCCTGCCACTTCTCGGGGTGCAATGGGCTGGCAGCCAGTCTTTAGTACATAGGCTTCCAGGAGACACTCAAGGTAAAACCATAGCAATGGGAGAGTGAGGGACAGCTTCCTGTGAAGATCAAACTTCAAAACTGGCCCTTTGAAAACTCAGATCGAACTAGGAGGGCTCTGACAACTGAAAAGCCCTGTACTCAAAACAATGGAGGATAGCATGTGGAGAAGCCCAGTGCAGCACGTGGAGAATCACAGTGAGCACGTGGAGAATCACAGTGCAGCACGTGGAGAATCACAGTGCAGCACGTGGAGAATCACAGTGCAGCACGTGGAGAATCACAGTGAGCACGTGGAGAATCACAGTGCAGCACGTGGAGAATCACAGTGCAGCACGTGGAGAATCACAGTGCAGCACGTGGAGACTCACAGTGCAGCACGTGGAGAATCACAGTGCAGCACGTGGAGAATCACAGTGCAGCATGTGGAGAATCACAGTGCAGCACGTGGAGAATCACAGTGCAGCACGTGGAGAATCACAGTGAGCACGTGGAGAATCACAGTGCAGCACGTGGAGAATCACAGTGAGCACGTGGAGAATCACAGTGAGCACGTGGAGAATCACAGTGAGCACGTGGAGAATCACAGTGAGCACGTGGAGAATCACAGTGCAGCATGTGGAGAATCACAGTGCAGCACGTGGAGAATCACAGTGAGCACGTGGAGAATCACAGTGCAGCATGTGGAGAATCACAGTGCAGCACGTGGAGAATCACAGTGCAGCACGTGGAGAATCACAGTGCAGCACGTGGAGAATCACAGTGCAGCACGTGGAGAATCACAGTGAGCACGTGGAGAATCACAGTGCAGCATGTGGAGAAACACAGTGCAGCACGTGGAGAATCACAGTGAGCACGTGGAGAATCACAGTGAGCACGTGGAGAAGCCCAGTGCAGCACGTGGAGAATCACAGTGAGCACGTGGAGAATCACAGTGAGCACGTGGAGAATCACAGTGCAGCACGTGGAGAATCACAGTGAGCACGTGGAGAATCACAGTGCAGCACGTGGAGAATCACAGTGAGCACGTGGAGAATCACAGTGAGCACGTGGAGAATCACAGTGCAGCACGTGGAGAATCACAGTGCAGCATGTGGAGAATCACAGTGAGCACGTGGAGAATCACAGTGAGCACGTGGAGAATCACAGTGAGCACGTGGAGAATCACAGTGAGCATGTGGAGAATCACAGTGAGCACGTGGAGAATCACAGTGAGCACGTGGAGAATCACAGTGCAGCACGTGGAGAATCACAGTGCAGCACGTGGAAAAGCCCCAGTGCAGCACGTGGAGAATCACAGTGCAGCACGTGGAGAATCACAGTGCAGCATGTGGAGAATCACAGTGAGCACGTGGAGAATCACAGTGCAGCACGTGGAGAATCACAGTGCAGCATGTGGAGAATCACAGTGAGCACGTGGAGAATCACAGTGAGCACGTGGAGAATCACAGTGAGCACGTGGAGAATCACAGTGAGCACGTGGAGAATCACAGTGAGCACGTGGAGAATCACAGTGCAGCACGTGGAGAATCACAGTGCAGCATGTGGAGAATCACAGTGCAGCATGTGGAGAATCACAGTGCAGCACGTGGAGAATCACAGTGCAGCACGTGGAGAATCACAGTGCAGCACGTGGAGAAGCCCCAGTGCAGCACGTGGAGAAGCCCCAGTGCAGCATGTGGAGAAGCCCAGTGCAGCTGTGCAATCACAGTGTGCGGTGCAGGGCCCCTGGTGGGAGAATTACTCTTTTTTTATTTTTATTTTTATTGTGAAAATACTGTTCAGAGGGGTTACAATTACATGGGCAAGATAATGAGTACATTTCTTATCAAGCATTGTAGCCTCCTCCTTTGTTTCCTCTTCCCATCCATTCCCATCCTACCCCCCACCCAATCCTCACCCCCACCCCCCCACCAAAGTTGTAAAGTTCATTTTTTGACATAACGACTTGTACATCTCATTGTTGCAATCGGTCCACCTGTATCCCAATTTAAACGCTTTGTTTTTCCCTTCCCCTCCACAAATTATACCGACATGAAATACAGTGAAAGCAGGGGTTATACTATAGGAGAGGGACATACAAGGCAACAAAGAAATAATCTATAAATGTTAGAAACAATCGCATGAAAGAAAAAAAAACATTTGAATACATATCTTAGGGTTCATTTCCCTAACATCAACTTATCTGATTTTTCTGCTTGACTCAGACATATACTAGTTATGGCAAATAAGGGAAACCATGGGACCTATGTTTCTTTGGGCCTGAGCCTTCACTTAATATAATTTTTTCCAGGTCTTTCCATTTCCTAACAAATGGGGCAATGCCATTCTTTCTGATGGAGGCATAGAATTCCATTGTGTACATATACCACATTTTCTTGATCCATTCATCTACTGAGGGGCATCTGGGTTGGTTCCATATCTAAGCTAGGGTAAATAATGCTGCAGTAAACATAGTTGTGCTGGTAGCTTTAGTGTGATCTTGTTTGTGATCATTTGGGTAAATGCCCAAAAGTGGGATTGCTGGGTCATAGGGGAGCTCTATGTGGAGTCTTTTGAGGAACCTCCATACTGCTTTCCAGAGTGGTTGAACAAGTTTACACTCTGGTGGGAGAATTTCTAAGAGCCATGGGTCCTCTGGGTAACCAGTGACAGGGCGGAGCCGGGGCGGGCCCTCATGGAGGACAGGCTTCGGAAGAGCTCATCTTGTGGACAGAAGCACAAGCAGCCTTTGTCCTGGGCTGACTTTCTACGAAAGTTCATATGTCGAACAGATGAAACACAGACAGAGACACGTACGCTCCTGGGGTATAGCCAGCTCCACCACTGCCCTGAGCACCTCCCTCTGGGGAGGACGCAGCGCTCAGCTCCGGTGCCCGCCTTCAGAGAAGCCCTGAGAAGGTTCTGTCTGCTGACCCTTCCCATTGCCTGCGGGGCATCGGCTCCAAAGACCCCAAGGCACCATTTCCAGGAGCAGGAGACATGGGAGCCCTGGGGCAGTGGCAGGTCCTGCGTGCAGCCTTCATGGGGGGCCCCAGGCTTCTCAGAAGGGAAGAGGAGCTGACCACCACAATCATACCCACAATTGACTCTGGAATAAACCAGGCTTCCTTGCATTCTTGGAGTAAAAATCTGCTAACATTGAGCAAGGGGAAATATTTCTGTCTGGAAAATAAAATCATAAATCCTGGTCCTGTGGGTCAGTACACCACAGGAAAATTGGAGGGTGTTCCTTTGGCTTGGTGTGCAGGAATTTCTGGCTCAGCTGAGAAAATAATGCTTTTCAGGGACCTCCAGTACTTCACCAAGAGGGAGAACAGCAGCTTGAACTTCTTGCTGAGTAGGTGAAGCTAGAGGTGCCTGTGCTCCCCATGATGAAGGGCCCTTTGCAGCCGCTGTCTAGGGGCAGGAGCGCAGGGTGTGCTAGGTCTGTGTTCAGGTTGTTTGGTTCCTTAGTTGGGTTTTGTGAGTTGGGTTAGCTTTATGTTTGTTTGCTGGTACCAGCCACATGCGTGCTCAGCAAGCTTGCTTAGTTGGCTCTCTACCATTTGAGCCAGGCTTCCAGCCTGGATTATTGATGATTACTTTGGAGATGGTGTCTCACAGACCTGGGCTGGCCTCAAACCACCATCTTCCAGATCTCAGTTCCCAAGTGGCCAGAACTACAGGCATAAGCCCACCCGTACCTGGCTTAGTTTTAGATTTTTCAAGTAAGTTCCATAGTTTTCCTTATTGCCCACACCTACCAGCAATGTGCAAGCTTCCCTGTCTCCACGTTTTCACTCGGAAGCCATTCTAACAAGTGCGAGGTTACTTCTCATTGTGGTTTTCATGTTCATTTCCCTGAACATTAGTGGTGTTGAGCTTTTTACATGTACCTGCTCATAAATTGTATGTCCTCTTTTGAGAAATGTCTATTCACATTGTTTGGGCTGGTTATTTGTTATCTTACTCTTCAGTCATTCCCCATATATTTTAGATATAACATTTTATCAGACATATGACTGACAATTATACTTTCTCCTATAGTTTATCTCTTCTCTCTGTCAAAGAGAAAAAGAGTTCATTTGGACCAAAAGTCTCTCAATTTTTTTGCACAGAGTAGGGAAATAGTGTAATTCTCTCAATTTCTATTTAGTTTTAAACACCAACTTCAGACTAACAAAAACGTGGTAAGGGGTTGAGTGCCAGTGGCTCACGTCCATCATCCTGGCTACTGAGGAGGCTGAGAGCAGAAGATTGTGGTTCAAAGCCACCCTAGGCATTTGCCACTGGAAAATGCAGAAGTGGAGCTGTGGCTCAATGGTAAAGTGCTAGCCTTGGGCAAAAATGCTCAGATACAGCACCCAGACCCTGGGTTCAAATCCAGGACTGGCGCGCACGCACGCGTGCACACACACTCACACTCTGGCTCACAGCTCCTCAGCACCCTAGGCAGAACAACTGCTCGCCAGGCCTGTTGGAGACCTGTTGCAGGAGTCGCTAGTGATAGGTTCCAAGTTCGAACACATTCACGCGTGGGCAGACAGCGAGTGGCCACCAGACACCATCTCTCAAGGCACCGGCCGGGTCCACACGTGGGCTTCCCTTGCCTTGAGACAAGGACTGAGGTCCTGAACCTGCAGCCTCCAGCGTGCTCACGTCAGGCTCCGCCCTCCAGCGTGCTCACGCCAGGCCCCGCCCTCCAGCGTGCTCACGCCAGGCCCCGCCCTCCAGCGTGCTCACGCCAGGCTCCGCCCTCCCGCGTGCTCACGTCAGGCTCCGCCCTCCCGCGTGCACACGCCAGGCTCCGCCCTCCCGCGTGCACACGCCAGGCTCCGCCCTCCAGCGTGCTCACGCCAGGCTCCGCCCTCCCGCGTGCTCACGCCAGGCTCCGCCCTGAGGGACGGGGAAGCCCCTGCCCTACCCCAGCCAGCCTCGCTCCAGCGCTCTGGACGAGGGTACCTGTCCCGCGCTGGAGGCCACTTTTAGGCAAATAAGCTCAAAGAGCGTTTTCATCTTGGGGGCTTATTGTACCAAGTCCTGCTTTTCCAAATCGGCAACCCCTGACCCCGTTGCCCAAGAAGCAAGGGCTGCCTGTGTCTGGAGGCCATTTGTCCAACCCTGTCCCTCTACTCTCGGGGAGCAACGCCACTGTACGCAGTCCCTGAGTGGGCTTAAAACTAGTCACACAAATGACAAGAAGAGGAGAAAAATGCAGACAAGAATCCAATGCATAGCCTACAAAATTAAGTAGTGAAGGAAGGGGTGGGTAGGGTATACGTTCATCAAGATGCATTATATTCAAAAACTGCTTCGTTGGGTGGCAACTCCTTCGTACAACTACTTAAAGAGGATGGTCGAACAAATTTTTTAAAATTCACATAAATTGCTACAGTCAGGGGCCAATGCTAATGAACAGTCGGCGTGCTGAGTCTTCATATCACTGCTGCAACATTGCTTTAAAAGCAGTGTAGATGTGCAGAAGGTACAAGACCTATTAAATGCAGAAAAATAACATTGGCTACCAATTCAATGTCACTTTGTCATAGACCATTCATAGACAAATTTAAAGAATTACATGGCAATAGTTTCTTGCACGTGCAAATGTTTGTTTAAACTCAAAAATGGAAGCAGGGCACCGGTGGCTCACACCTGTCATCCTAGTTGCCCAGGAGGCTGAGATCTGAGGATCGTGGTTCAAAGCCAGCCCAGGAAGGAAAGTCTGTAGACTCTTACCTAAATTAACCACCAGAAAACCATAAGTGATGCTGTATGCTGTAGAGCACTCAAAATAGGGAAACACTTTAAGCCCGAGAACAGACAACAACAATAACCAAAAGGTACTGAACTTTGAATTTGAAGTTCATTGGATATAGAGAAAGGAGGGTTGTCCATCATCGGCGTGTAACACAGCAAGCCTGAACTAATGAGCTATGGCTGGTCCACCATCATCCACAGAGAACAGAGCCCTCACCCTGAGCTGTGGACAGTCCATCATCATCATAGAGGACAGAGTCCTCACCCTGAGCTGTGGACAGTCCATCATCATCAGAGAGGACAGAGTCCTCACCCTGAGCTGTGGACAGTCCATCATCACAGAGGACAGAGTCCTCACCCTGAGCTGTGGACAGTCCATCACCATCACAGAGGACAGAGCCCTCACCCTGAGCGGTGGACAGTCCATCATCACAGAGGACAGAGTCCTCACCCTGAGCGGTGGACAGTCCACCATCATCACAGAGGACAGAGTCCTCACCCTGAGCTGTGGACAGTCCATCATCACAGAGGACAGAGTCCTCACCCTGAGCGGTGGACAGTCCACCATCATCACAGAGGACAGAGTCCTCACCCTGAGCTGTGGACAGTCCACCATCACAGAGGACAGAGTCCTCACCCTGATTTGTGGACAGTCCATCATCATCACAGAGGACAGAGTCCTCACCCTGAGCGGTGGACAGTCCATCATCACAGAGGACAGAGCCCTCACCCTGAGCTGTGGACAGTCCATCATCATCACAGAGGACAGAATCCTCACCCTGAGCTGTGGACAGTCCACCATCATCACAGAGAACAGAGTACTCACCCTGAGCGGTGGACAGTCCATCATCATCACAGAGGACAGAGTCCTCACCCTGAGCGGTGGACAGTCCATCATCATCACAGAGGACAGAGTCCTCACCCTGAGCTGTGGACAGTCCATCATCATCACAGAGGACAGAGTCCTCACCCTGAGCGGTGGACAGTCCATCATCACAGAGGACAGAGTCCTCACCCTGAGCTGTGGACAGTCCACCATCATCACAGAGGACAGAGTCCTCACCCTGAGCGGTGGACAGTCCATCATCACAGAGGACAGAGCCCTCACCCTGAGCTGTGGACAGTCCATCATCATCACAGAGGACAGAATCCTCACCCTGAGCTGTGGACAGTCCACCATCATCACAGAGAACAGAGTCCTCACCCTGAGCTGTGGACAGTCCACCATCATCACAGAGGACAGAGTCCTCACCCTGAGTGGTGGACAGTCCACCATCATCACAGAGGACAGAGTCCTCACCCTGAGTGGTGGACAGTCCACCATCATCACAGAGGACAGAGTCCTAACCCTGAGCTGTGGACAGTCCACCATCATCACAGAGGACAGAGTCCTCACCCTGAGCTGTGGACAGTCCACCATCATCACAGAGGACAGAGTCCTCACCCTGAGCGGTGGACAGTCCATCATCACAGAGGACAGAGTCCTCACCCTGAGCTGTGGACAGTCCATCATCACAGAGGACAGAGCCCTCACCCTGAGCGGTGGACAGTCCACCATCACAGAGGACAGAGCCCTCACCCTGAGCTGTGGACAGTCCACCATCACAGAGGACAGAGCCCTCACCCTGAGCAGTGGACAGTCCACCATCATCACAGAGGACAGAGTCCTCACCCTGAGCGGTGGACAGTCCATCATCACAGAGGACAGAGTCCTCACCCTGAGCTGTGGACAGTCCATCATCACAGAGGACAGAGTCCTCACCCTGAGCGGTGGACAGTCCATCATCACAGAGGACAGAGTCCTCACCCTGAGCTGTGGACAGTCCATCATCACAGAGGACAGAGTCCTCACCCTGAGCGGTGGACAGTCCATCATCACAGAGGACAGAGTCCTCACCCTGAGCGGTGGACAGTCCATCATCACAGAGGACAGAGTCCTCACCCTGAGCGGTGGACAGTCCACCATCATCACAGAGGACAGAGCCCTCACCCTGATCTGTGGACAGTCCACCATCATCACAGAGGACAGAGTCCTCACCCTGAGCTGTGGACAGTCCACCACCATCACAGAGGACAGAGTCCTCACCCTGAGCGGTGGACAGTCCACCATCATCACAGAGGACAGAGTCCTCACCCTGAGCTGTGGACAGTCCATCATCATCACAGAGGACAGAGTCCTCACCCTGAGCGGTGGACAGTCCATCATCATCACAGAGGACAGAGTCCTCACCCTGAGCTGTGGACAGTCCATCATCATCACAGAGGACAGAGTCCTCACCCTGAGCGGTGGACAGTCCATCATCACAGAGGACAGAGTCCTCACCCTGAGCGGTGGACAGTCCACCACCATCACAGAGGACAGAGCCCTCACCCTGAGCGGTGGACAGTCCACCATCACAGAGGACAGAGTCCTCACCCTGAGCTGTGGACAGTCCATCATCATCACAGAGGACAGAGTCCTCACCCTGAGCGGTGGACAGTCCATCATCATCACAGAGGACAGAGTCCTCACCCTGAGCTGTGGACAGTCCATCATCATCACAGAGGACAGAGTCCTCACCCTGAGCTGTGGACAGTCCATCATCATCACAGAGGACAGAGTCCTCACCCTGAGCGGTGGACAGTCCATCATCATCACAGAGGACAGAGTCCTCACCCTGAGCTGTGGACAGTCCATCATCATCACAGAGGACAGAGTCCTCACCCTGAGCGGTGGACAGTCCATCATCACAGAGGACAGAGTCCTCACCCTGAGCGGTGGACAGTCCACCACCATCACAGAGGACAGAGCCCTCACCCTGAGCGGTGGACAGTCCACCATCACAGAGGACAGAGTCCTCACCCTGAGCTATGGACAGTCCATCATCATCACAGAGGACAGAGTCCTCACCCTGAGCGGTGGACAGTCCATCATCATCACAGAGGACAGAGTCCTCACCCTGAGCTGTGGACAGTCCATCATCATCACAGAGGACAGAGTCCTCACCCTGAGCTGTGGACAGTCCATCATCACAGAGGACAGAGTCCTCACCCTGAGCGGTGGACAGTCCATCATCACAGAGGACAGAGCCCTCACCCTGAGCTGTGGACAGTCCATCATCATCACAGAGGACAGAGTCCTCACCCTGAGCTGTGGACAGTCCATCATCATCACAGAGGACAGAGTCCTCACCCTGAGCGGTGGACAGTCCATCATCACAGAGGACAGAGTCCTCACCCTGAGCTGTGGACAGTCCATCATCACAGAGGACAGAGCCCTCACCCTGAGCTGTGGACAGTCCATCATCATCACAGAGGACAGAGCCCTCACCCTGAGCGGTGGACAGTCCATCATCATCACAGAGGACAGAGTCCTCACCCTGAGCTGTGGACAGTCCATCATCATCACAGAGGACAGAGTCCTCACCCTGAGCTGTGGACAGTCCATCATCATCACAGAGGACAGAGTCCTCACCCTGAGCGGTGGACAGTCCATCATCATCACAGAGGACAGAGTCCTCACCCTGAGCTGTGGACAGTCCATCATCATCACAGAGGACAGAGTCCTCACCCTGAGCGGTGGACAGTCCATCATCACAGAGGACAGAGTCCTCACCCTGAGCGGTGGACAGTCCACCACCATCACAGAGGACAGAGCCCTCACCCTGAGCGGTGGACAGTCCACCATCACAGAGGACAGAGTCCTCACCCTGAGCTATGGACAGTCCATCATCATCACAGAGGACAGAGTCCTCACCCTGAGCGGTCGACAGTCCATCATCATCACAGAGGACAGAGTCCTCACCCTGAGCTGTGGACAGTCCATCATCATCACAGAGGACAGAGTCCTCACCCTGAGCTGTGGACAGTCCATCATCACAGAGGACAGAGTCCTCACCCTGAGCGGTGGACAGTCCATCATCACAGAGGACAGAGCCCTCACCCTGAGCTGTGGACAGTCCATCATCACAGAGGACAAAGTCCTCACCCTGAGCGGTGGACAGTCCATCATCACAGAGGACAGAATCCTCACCCTGAGCTGTGGACAGTCCATCATCACAGAGGACAGAGTCCTCACCCTGAGCGGTGGACAGTCCATCATCATCACAGAGGACAGAGTCCTCACCCTGAGCTGTGGACAGTCCACCATCATCACAGAGGACAAAGTCCTCACCCTGAGCGGTGGACAGTCCATCATCACAGAGGACAGAATCCTCACCCTGAGCGGTGGACAGTCCATCATCACAGAGGACAGAGCCCTCACCCTGAGCGGTGGACAGTCCATCATCACAGAGGACAGAGCCCTCACCCTGAGCGGTGGACAGTCCACCACCATCACAGAGGACAGAGCCCTCACCCTGAGCGGTGGACAGTCCACCATCACAGAGGACAGAGTCCTCACCCTGAGCTATGGACAGTCCATCATCATCACAGAGGACAGAGTCCTCACCCTGAGCGGTCGACAGTCCATCATCATCACAGAGGACAGAGTCCTCACCCTGAGCTGTGGACAGTCCATCATCATCACAGAGGACAGAGTCCTCACCCTGAGCTGTGGACAGTCCATCATCACAGAGGACAGAGTCCTCACCCTGAGCGGTGGACAGTCCATCATCACAGAGGACAGAGCCCTCACCCTGAGCTGTGGACAGTCCATCATCACAGAGGACAAAGTCCTCACCCTGAGCGGTGGACAGTCCATCATCATCACAGAGGACAGAGTCCTCACCCTGAGCTGTGGACAGTCCATCATCACAGAGGACAGAGTCCTCACCCTGAGCTGTGGACAGTCCATCATCATCACAGAGGACAGAGTCCTCACCCTGAGCTGTGGACAGTCCACCATCATCACAGAGGACAGAGCCCTCACCCTGAGCGGTGGACAGTCCATCATCACAGAGGACAGAGCCCTCACCCTGAGCGGTGGACAGTCCATCCTCACAGAGGACATCCTATCTTTCCTCCGTCTTCCTCATGACCAGCAAAGATGCCGACTGCTGCCCTGTGCCTGGTCCTGTCCTGTTTGCTTTGTCTTCTGGTCCCCTGTCCGGGTAAGGAGGCTGACTGCCAAGGGACACAGAGGGTCCAGACCGTAGCCCGGCTCCGTTTTACCTGCCGCTGGCCCTGAGGTCTCCCGATGGGTGGGGGCGGGGTCTGCCACCGGACCTGGGGAGTCCAGTGGGGGCGGGGTCTGCCGCTGGTGGAGGGCGGGGTCTCCCGATGGGTGGGGGCGGGGTCTGCCACCGGACCTGGGGAGTCCAGTGGGGGCGGGGTCTGCCGCTGGTGGAGGGCGGGGTCTGCCGCTGGCCCTGAGGAGTCCGGGTGGAGCGCGGGGTCTGCCGCTGGTGTAGGGCGGGGTCTCCCGATGGGTGGGGGCGGGGTCTGCCGCTGGTGGAGGGAGGGCGGGGGTCTGCCGCTGGTGGAGGGCGGGGTCTGCTGCTGGTGGAGGGCGGGGTCTCCCGATGGGTGGGGGCGGGGTCTGCCGCTGGTGGAGGGAGGGCGGGGTCTGCCGCTGGTGGAGGGCGGGGTCTGCCGCTGGTGGAGGGCGGGGTCTGCCGCTGGTGGAGGGCGGGGTCTGCCGCTGGTGGAGGGAGGGCGGGGGTCTGCCGCTGGTGGAGGGCGGGGTCTGCTGCTGGTGGAGGGCGGGGTCTCCCGATGGGTGGGGGCGGGGTCTGCCGCTGGTGGAGGGAGGGCGGGGTCTGCCGCTGGTGGAGGGCGGGGTCTGCCGCTGGTGGAGGGCGGGGTCTGCCGCTGGTGGAGGGCGGGGTCTGCCGCTGGTGGAGGGAGGGCGGGGGTCTGCCGCTGGTGGAGGGCGGGGTCTGCCGCTGGTGGGGGGCGGGGTCTGCCGCTGGCGGAGGGCGGGGTCTGCCGCTGGTGGAGGGCGGGGTCTGCCGCTGGTGGAGGGAGGGCGGGGTCTGCCGCTGGTGGAGGGCGGGGTCTGCCGCTGGCGGAGGGCGGGGTCTGCCGCTGGTGGAGGGCGGGGTCTGCCGCTGGCGGAGGGCGGGGTCTGCCGCCGGCCCTGGGGAGTGAGTCCCATGCAGGTGGCAGCAGGCCCTGGCTCTTCCGCGTCCACGCCAGAAGGCGGCACCCACGAGTGCCTCACGGGAGCTTGCCAGGGCTAGCCCTCCTGCCAAAGGGGCAGCCAGTGACTGTCCGCCGTAGCCGCCGGCGTGTGCGGCCACCTCCCTCAGTTGGCGCTCTCCCGCTGCGGAACGGTGCTGTAGAGGCCGGAGCTCCCGCGAAGGCGTGAGGCGAGGTGTCGGTTACGATTGCTCGCTCTTGGCAACTCGGCGAGGGCCTGGGCTCCTGGGCGCCCAGACCTCGGCTCTGCCCCTCCTGTCCCTCCCGGGGGTGCAGAGAGCGTCTCCCCTCCCTGGATCAAGGCTGGCGTCCGCGGCCTCACCGCAAGCGAGGCCAGGCTACGTCCACGCTTCTTTTATCTTCGCGTGTGTTTGTACTGTCTTTAAGTAGTTGTACAAAGGAGTTACCTTCGACTTGTCGCCCTCGGTGCCAGGCGTGGGGCGCCCCTCCCCCTCCGCCCTCCCCTCCGCCCCGCCCCCCCTCCCCCTCCCCTCCGCCCCGCCCCCCCTCCCCTCCCCCTCCGCCCTCCCCCTCCGCCCCGCCCTCCCCTCCGCCCTCCCCTCCGCCCCGCCCCCCCTCCCCTCCCCCTCCGCCCTCCCCTCCGCCCCGCCCCCCCCTCCGCCCTCCCCTCCGCCCCGCCCCCCCTCCCCTCCGCCCCGCCCCCCCTCCCCTCCCCCTCCGCCCCGCCCCCCCTCCGCCCTCCCCTCCGCCCCGCCCCCCCTCCCCTCCGCCCCGCCCCCCCTCCCCCTCCGCCCTCCCCTCCGCCCCGCCCCCCCCTCCGCCCTCCCCTCCGCCCTCCCCTCCGCCCTCCCCTCCGCCCCCCCTCCGCCCTCCCTCCGCCCTCCCCTCCGCCCTCCCCTCCGCCCCCCCTCCGCCCTCCCCTCCGCCCCCCCTCGCGCTCCCAGCCTCCCTCTCATACCAGGCACCCACTGTTCTTCCTCCGGGGATGCAGAGGCGCTGGCTTGGGAGGTGGTGGCCCAGGGAGTTGTTTCGCTCAATTGTGTGTTGCGTTTCTGTTCCTGTGGCTGCCGGTGAGCCTGACCCGAGCATCTAGACCGCCTGAACTAAGCAGATAGGACGCCAGGCAGCAACAGTCAGCTACCCGCGGGCAGGGCGGCGGCGGGCAGGGCGGCGGGCAGGGCGGCGGGCAGGGCGGCGGGCAGGGCGGCGGCGGGCAGGGCGGCGGGCAGGGCGGCGGCGGGCAGGGCGGCGGGCAGGGCGGCGGGCAGGGCGGCGGCGGGCAGGGCGGCGGGCAGGGCGGCGGCGGGCAGGGCGGCGGGCAGGGCGGCGGGCAGGGCGGCGGGCAGGGCGGCGGGCAGGGCGGCGGGCAGGGGAGGCGGGCAGGGCGGCGGGCAGGGCGGCGGGCAGGGCGGCGGCGGGCAGGGCGGCGGGCAGGGCGGCGGGCAGGGCGGCGGGCAGGGCGGCGGCGGGCAGGGCGGCGGGCAGGGCGGCGGGCAGGGCGGCGGGCAGGGCGGCGGCGGGCAGGGGAGGCGCTGGCCCGGGCTCCAGGGCGCGCTCCACCACGCCCTCCCCACCCGCCCCAGCCCTTCGCAGGAACGCCGTCTTCAGGGGTGGCCGGTGCGTGAGTGTCCTCGGGTGAGGCCGAGCTGGTCAGGCACACAGACCACACTCAAGACACCGCGGAAAGGCAGGTCTGAGGATTCACCCTTCAAATTACACAGTGAAGGGCTCCCCCTTAGCTTCCGCAGCCTATCATGAAAAGTCTTATTTTCATTTTATTCTTAAAAGGCTCCAAACAAATATAAAAATGTATCTAAAAGAGGTTTGTAAACATGAGTTTACTTTGAGTTACGGGAAGTCAGAATGCTGTTCCAGCCAAGGCCTGGTCAGGTCACAGGTCGGGATGCTGTCCTGAGAGGCAGCGCCAGGGTGGCTGCGGGGCCTGAGGTAACCCAGGGCCAAGGGAGACATGGGTGTCCATCGTGGACAGTTACAGTGTGGGACTACGTGTCCCCGAGAGACAGTCAGCGCCACGTCCCTGGACGCTTTGCTTGACAGCACAAGTGAGTGACACCCTGGAAACACCCAATCCAGATCCTCTCCTCTGCCCCCCCATCCTGAGGATTCATTAGGAAGTGGAACAAGGCCCAGGACAAGAGGTTAGGGGGCAGGAAAACAGACCGAAGAACAGTGAAAACAGCAATAACTCAATACAAAGATGAGTGCAACACTTGTTTCAGAAGATGTGGTTTAGTGGAAGTTCATGTTTGAGAACAATTCAGCTTAGAAAATCCTTAAATTATACACAGGAGAACATTATTCATTATGTAAAGGCCACTTTAACAAATAATTATCCTTCCCTGTTTATTATGGAGCAAACGTTTTTTAAGCTTGGGCCCATTTGCCAATCTACCCCTGGCACTGCAGTTGTAAATACCTCTCTGATCATGTTTTGTATACGTGTGTTAGCGTGTCCATGTATGCATATGATGCGTGTTTATCAGCATCATGCCTTCCATCGTTCTTCCCCAATCCCATCTGGGACACCCACACCAATCTCCTGGTTTCCTAGTTGTATTTTCACGGTGTGCAGTGGCCGCATGTGACTGTTTGCCCCTCATTTCTAACTCTTCTCCCACACTGCGGCAGCACCGCAGCACGCCCTCCGCCTGCCCAGGAGGCCTCAGCCTCCAACACCTTGCTTTGGAGAGCTGGGGTGCTTTGCCATCAGAAGAACACGTTTTCCTCTCACAGACATACAGACAGGCAGACCCTGGGGGTGGTTTCATGCCAGCTAATGGAGTCACGTCGCTTCCAGAACCATCCTCTGCCAGCATAACAAGCAGAATTGATCTATTTGATCCATCTGCTCCCCTGAAATTGTTCCCTTCCGTGCAGCGTGGTGTCACAAAGGAACACTGAGGTAATGCTCATTTTAAAAACCTAAGACACAGAGAAAGAACAATCCACTTCATTCTTTTGTTTTGAGGTGGGTTTCATGCTCAAATAACTCACTTGTCGAAGAGCAGAAAGCAGACTTCATCCTCCAGTTGGGATCTGTGGGTGTCAGTGGGTGCTGCAGACTATGTCCTCCAGTCAGGGTCTGTGGGTGTTAATGGGTGCTGCAGACTATGTCCTCCAGTCAGGGTCTGCTGGTGTCAGTGGGTGCTGCAGACTATGTCCTCCAGTCAGGGTCTGTGGGGGTTAATGGGTGCTGCAGACTATGTCCTCCAGTCAGGGTCTGTGGGTGTTAATGGGTGCTGCAGACTATGTCCTCCAGTCAGGGTCTGCTGGTGTCAGTGGGTGCTGCAGACTATGTCCTCCAGTCAGGGTCTGCTGGTGTTAGTAGGTGCTGCAGACTATGTCCTCCAGTCAGGGTCTGCTGGTGTTAGTAGGTGCTGCAGACTGTGTCCTCCAGTCAGGGTCTGTGGGTGTCAGTGGGTGCTGCAGACTATGTCCTCAGTGGGGGTCTTCAGGCATCAATGGGTGCTGCATGTCATTTCCTGAGAGCTCTGTCCTCTTTCTGGGTGTTCAGACCTCGTCTTAGGCTGTACGGCTCACGGAATATACACAAGTTTTAGCTGGCTGAAGGGGAGAGGTCTAAGCTCTCAGCTTCTGTTCAAGGCCACGACAAGGTAAACCCAGAGCTTCACTGAAAGAAGCAAAGACGATCTGTGATCACATCCAAAGGGCCTGGGATTGAGCAAATGATATGCTAGGAATTCTCTCCAAAGTTCGTGCCTGATGAGAAGGAGGAAGCCTACTCTTCACCAAGAAACCACATGCCAGCACACGTGCCCCTCCCGTGTTCTCTGGAGTGAGAGATGGCTTGGTGACAAAGGGCAGCTGTACTCGGGACGCACCTGGCTAAGCACAGATGGGGAAGGATGGCGATGCAGCCAGGAGCCCAGGCCCGTCAGGCAGAGGAGAGGGGTCCTGCTGGGGCTGGCCCATGTGCTGGATAATGCTCAGCCCTGATTCAAATCCTGCAGGCTTTGCTTGCACCACCTGCCCTGCTACCAAACTGCAGAGCCACACAGAGAGGTTCTATCCAGCACTGAAAGGTGGTTACACAGATCTGAGTCTACCTTCCCCTGGAAACCTGGGATGCTTGATACAGGCAGCAGACCTCCCAAGGCCAACTCCTGGCCCAGACAGGCAGGTGCACAGAGTTGGTGGCTGTCGACGCTGGGTTACACAGTACTAAGTGGGGCAGCAGAACACGGCATGGAAAGGGTCCCGACTACATGTCAAATCAGGACACCCCTGGGAATTGGGACACCTCTGGGAATCAGGACACCCCTGGGAATTGGGACACCCCTGGGAATCAGACACCCCTGGGAATCAGACACCCCTGGCAATCGGGACACCCCTGAGAATCAGGACACCTCTGGGAATCGAGATACCCCTGGGAATTGGAATACCCCTGGGAATCAGGACACCCCTGGGAATCGGAATACTCCTGAGAATCAGGACACCCCTGGGAATCAGGACACCCCTGAGAATTGGGACACCCCTGGGAATCAGGACACCCCTGAGAATTGGGACACCCCTGGGAATCAGGACACCCCTGGGAATCAGGACACCCCTGGGAATTGGAATACCCCTGGGAATCGGAATACCCCTGGGAATCAGGACACCCCTGGGAATTGGGACACCCCTGGGAATCGGGATACCCCTGGGAATTGGGACACCCCTGGGAATCAGGACACCCCTGGGAATCAGAATACCCCTGGGAATCGGAATACCCCTGGGAATCGGAATACCCCTGGGAATCGGGACACCCCTGGAAATTGGGACACCCCTGGGAATCGGGATACCCCTGGGAATCGGGATACCCCTGGGAATCGGGACACCCCTGGGAATCGGGACACCCCTGGGAATCGGGACACCCCTGAGAATTGGGACACCCCTGGGAATCAGGACACCCCTGGGAATCAGGACACCCCTGGGAATCGGGACACCCCTGGGAATCAGGACACCCCTGAGAATTGGGACACCCCTGAGAATCGAGGCACCCCTGGGAATCAGGGGCATTCATAACAGTGTGGCAGCCCTGGCAGGTCTCACTGATGTGTGCCAGCCGCCGCTTAAGCCTGTATTAAGGATTTGCATGGTTCTACTAAGAGCAAAGAGGAGTCCAGGGATATGAGAAAAGTGGTGTGATAAATGTGCATCTCAAAGAAAGGTATTCTGCAAAGCCTGTAACTAGACACACCTTCCATGCCGGGATCGCTCCCAGGCCTCCTCTGAGCCCTGAGCTAACCCTTCACCACCTACTCACCCCAGGACCTGTATTGCATCATTTGCAGCCACACTATGGTGTTGAGTGAATTCCACAGCAGTGGACCCTAGCCTTCCCGGAGGGTGTCAGGCTTTGTCCAAGGCCACAATTCTCATGTTGTTTCTTAAACCTGGCCTCACAGGTGTTCCATGTCCAGGTCTGGCCACCAGGCCCCTTATAAACCCTCCAATCACCCTTGGGAAGGGAAGGCAGCAGGTGCTGCCTGGAGGGTTCAGGGGTCTGAAGCAACAATTTGCCATTGGGTCTCGATTGGACAGCCTGAGGGATGGGCCTGGGCACAGAGTGAGGGGCGGAGGTCTCTGCCCTGTCAGTTTGCTTGCTCCCCAGACAAGCCTTTGGAGATGGCATAGAGGAGGTGGCAGAGATGAGGCTTCCGGAGATTTGGCATAATGTGGAAGAGACTGGTTGCTTGAAAGTGACATGAATCATGGGCAGCAGAAACTGATGACAGGCCGGGAGCCAAGTGGATGCCCAAGGCCCTGTTTGTGCACTGGGATATGCCATGGTAATACTAAACAAAAGGAAGTGGAAAGCCAGGTGCCGGAGGCTCACACCGGCAATCCTAGCTACTCAGGAGGCTGAGATGGGGGTGGTTCAAAGCCAGCCTGGGCAGGAAAGTCCATGGGATTCTTGTCTACAATTAACCACAGGAAGTAGCACTGTGGCTCCAGTGGTAGAGCACAAGCCTTGGGTTGAAAAGCTCAGGGACAGTGCCCAGGCCCAGAGTTCAAGCCCTGCAACAAACAAAAGAAAGGAAGAGAGAAAGAGAGAAAGAGAGGAAGGAAGGAAGGAAGGAAGGAAGGAAGGAAGGAAGGAAGGAAGGAAGGAAGGGAGGGAGGGAGGGAGGGAGGGAGGGAGGGAGGGAGGGAGAGAGGGAGGGAGGGAGGGAGGAAGGAAGGAAGGAAGGAAGGAAGGAAGGAAGGAAGGAAGGTAGGAAGGTAGGAAGGAAGGAAGGAAGGAAGGAAGGAAGGAAGGAAGGAAGGAAAGGAAAGAAGGAAAGAAAAGGAAAAAAAAGAGGAGTTGCATATGTATATATGACCATAAGATGATGTAAGATTATGTCTGGAAAGCTTATTAAAAGTTTTTTTTTAAGTTTTTAAAAAATGTGTTTTGATATTCGGGCTTGAACTCTGGGCATTGACATTTTTCCTTAGCGAAAATTTTCACATAAGACTAAACTTTGTTTTGGGGGGAAACAGGTTGACCCAGTGTAACAATAAGATGTACAAAACACTAAGTTGAAAATGAACTTTACAACTTTGGTGGAGGTGGGAGGCGGGGAGGGTAGTTGTGGAGGTGGGAGGGAAGGAATGGTTGGGGGAAAACAAAGGAGGAAGCAACAAAGATCAATGGGAAATGTACTCAGTACCTTGCTCATGTAACTGTAACTCCTCTGTCCAGCATTTTTACAATAAAAAACATACAAAAAATGATTATGTAAGAAAAATGAACTCCAAGGCATGGACACAAGAAGTTTTTCTTTGTTGTTCTTATTGTTTTTAATATACTATGTGATTTTTTTGTTTCTTTTGTATGTTCTTCCCCTGTGGGCTATCCCCTGGTGTCACTGTATTTGATTTTGGTACCCTGCATCTTGTATATACATTTTTTTGAATTAGGGAAGGGAAGGGGAACAGCAGAATGGTGAGGCAAAGGACAAGGGGGAAACCAATGCAACAGTGACACTCACAAGACAATATGTTGGAAATTATCTGTACAACTTGGGGGTGGGGGAGGGAAAGTAGAAAAATGAGGGAAGGGTAACAAGTTTGACAAGAAATTGACTTCTTACCTTACCTAAGTAACTGTAACCTAAAAATTTTAAAGTGGGAAAAAAGTGGAGCTGTACACCATAGCTCACACCTGTAATCTCAGCTATTTGGGAGAAAAGATCAAAAGGATCAACATTTGAGGCCAGTGGTACAGAGAACAGCTCCCTAGCAAGCAAAAGGCCCTGAGCTCAAATTCCAGTACTGGGGGTGGGGGTGGGAGAAGAAAGAGTAGAGAGGGAGAAAGAGAGAGGAAGGAAGGAAGGAACGGAGGGAGGGAAGAAGAGAGGGAGGGAGGGAAAACAAGAAAGGAAAAGGAAGGAAAGATGAAAAGGGAAAGAAGGAGAAGGGAAGAGAAAAGGGAGAGGGTAATTATATCTTGGGACAAACAAACTTTGAAGCAAGGAAAATTATTAAGGGAAAAGAGTGGCATTCCTTACCTAAAGTAATTCTCACAGAATACATGAGTCTCTCGTGTGTGTGTGTGTGTGTGTGGTGTGTGTGTATGTGGTGTGTGTGTGGTGTGTGTATGTGGTGTGTGTGTATGTGGTGTGTGTGTGTGTGTGTGGTGTGTGTGTATGTGGTGTGTGTGGTGTGTGTGTGTGTGGTGTGTGTGTGTGTGGTGTGTGTGTGTATGTGGTATGTGTGTGTTTGGTGTGTGTGTGTGGTATGTGTGTGGTGTGTGTGTGTGTGTGTGGTGTGTGTGTGTGGTGTGTGTGGTGTGTGTGTGGTGTGTGTGGTGTGTGTATGTGTGTGTGTGGTGCGTGTGTGTATGTGGTATGTGTGTGTGGTGTGTGTGTATGTGGTGTGTGTGTGTGGTATGTGTATGTGTGTATGTGGTGTGTGTGTGTGTGGTGTGTGTGTGGTATGTGTGTGGTGTGTGTATGTGTGTGTGGTGTGTGGTGTGTGTGGTGTGTGTGTGTATGTGGTGTGTGTGTGGTGTGTGGTGTGTGTATGTGTGTGTGTGGTGTGGGGGGGGTGTGTATGTGGTGTGTGTGTGTGGTGTGTGTATGTGTGTGTGTGTGGTGTGTGTATGTGTGTGTGTGGTGTGTGTGTGTGGTAGGTGTGTGTGTGGTGTGTGTGTGTTTGTGGTGTGTGTGTATGTGTGTGTGTGGTGTGTGGTGTGTGTATGTGTGTGTATGTGGTGTGTGTGTGTGGTGTGTGGTGTGTGTGTGTGGTGTGTGGTGTGTGTGTGGTGTGTGTGTTTGGTGTGTGTGTGTGGTGTGTGGTGTGTGTGTGGTGTGTGTATGTGTGTGTATGTGGTGTGTGTGTGGTGTGTGTGTGGTGTGTGTATGTGTGTGTGTGGTGTGTGTGGTGTGTGGTGTGTGTGTGGTGTGTGTGTGTATGTGGTATGTGTGTGTGTGGTGTGTGGTGTGTGTGTGGTGTGTGTATGTGGTGTGTGTGTGGTGTGTGTGTGTGTGTGTGTGTGTGTGTGTGTGTGTGCGTGCACCTAACAACAGGGTGTGAGGTTACGTTAGAGCAAGATGGGCCGAACCCTAGACGTGACCGGTAGACTTACTGTCCACACTGGCTTCTCCAACACCCACCAGCTCAGCACCCTGCGGAGAAGGGGTGCGGGCAGCGGCTCTGAGCACCAGCCCCGTTCACAAGCTGGACCTCATGATGGCTGGCGACCCTGCCGTTCAACAGCGGCAGAGCAAGCATTCTGCTCATCCTCGTATGGAATGCTCACAAGAGACCACAGTTAGCCATTTTTTAAAAATCACACAATATAGACTCTCAGACCAAATCAGCATTAAGCTAAAAATCAGCAATGGAAAGGTACTAGGATATTAAACAAATACCTCTAAATAAATAAGATAAAAATGAAATCATATGATAAATTCTCAAAACATTTTGAGCTAAAAAATAAAAGGCCATAAAAATACAAGCTACCAAAATGTGAGAGTACAGAAAAACTGTACTTAGAGGAAATTTTGTAACATTGAAATCTGCAATTTAGGAAAAGATAAAAAATCTAGAATTGGTCATCTAAGCTTCTATCTTAAGAAACTAGAAAAGCTAGAAAAAATTAAATCCAAAGTAAGCCAAAGAATGGAAACATAAAAATAGATCAAAACTCAATGAGTGGAAAATCAAGGAGGAAAATCAATAAAACAAAAGCTAGCTCTTTGCAAAAGCCAATCAAACTGATAAACCTCTCAAAAGGTTAATTAAGGATAAAACCAGGAAAGCACAAACTACTAATATCAGAACGGAAAGTGAGGCCATCACCACTGACATTAAGGATATTAAAGTATAGTCAAAGACTCAACCAAACTCTGCGCTTATACATTTGGTAACCTGGGAAGCAAGAACCAAATGGAAAGACTTGGAAAAAATTATATTAAGTGAAGTAAGCCAGGCACAAAGAAACATAGGTCCCATGGTTTCCCTTATTTGCAATAACTGGTATACGTCTAAGTCAAGCAGAAAAGGTCAGATAAGGTGATGTTAGGGAAATGAACCCTAAGATATGTATTCAAATGCTTTTTTTCTTTCATGCGATTGTTTCTAACACATTTATAAGATGATTACTTTGTTGCTTTGTATGTCCGTCCCCCACAGTATAACTCCTGCTTTCACTGTATTTGATGTCGGTATAATTTGTGGAGGGGAAGGGAAAAAACAAATCGTTAAAACAGGGATACAGGTGGACCCATTGCAACAATGAGATGTACAAGTCGTTATGTCAAAAATGAACTTTACAACTTTGGTGGGGGCAGGGGGGGAGGGGGAGGGAAGGATTCGGTGGGGGGCCGGGGGAAGATGGGAAGGGATGGGAAGGGGAAACAAAGGAGGAGGCTACAATGCTTGATAAGAAATGTACTCCTCATTATCTTGCCATGTAATTGTAACCCCTCTGCAGTATTTTCACAATAAAAAAATTAAAAAATTAAAAAATTGATATAAACATAAAAATTGTATTAAGTTATCTGCTATGACTGGAAAAAATGTATCTGAATACTATCAGAGAATTTTAGAAGAAAATATTTTAAAACCTTTAATAAAAAAACATTAAAAATTTTTAAAAAAAGAACCAATTCACTGAAACCCAGCCTACCAAATCATACAAAAAGATAAAAAAAAAAAAAAAGGATTATCTGGATAGGTGCACATCTATCAAATAAGTTCAACTAATAACTTCCAACACAGAAAGCAGCCATGGGTGAGTTTACTGATGATTTTTACCAAACATTTAAGGAAGAAATTTTACCAGTTCTCTATAATCTCTTTCAGAAAGGAGAAGCAGAGGGTAGGTCAGTATTATATTTACAGAAGTATCAAAGACATTATAATAAAATAAAATGATGGAGGCCAAGCACTGATGGCGCATGCCTATAATCCTAGCTACTCAGAGGCTGAGGTCTGAGGATCATGGTTCAAAACCAATCTGGACAGCAAAGTCTGTGACTCTTACCTCCAACTATCCTTGAGCAAAACAGCTCAGAGAGGACATCCAGGCCCTGAGTTTGAACCCATGATGGACAAAAAAAGTCTACAGACCAATATCTCTAATGAACAAAGATGCAAAAATCCCCCAACAAAATATTAGCAAATTAAATCAAACAATGTATAAAAATTATTATTCACTATGAGGAAATGAACCCCAAGATAAGTATTCAAATGTTTTTTTTTCCTTGCAATTGTTTCTAACACATTTATAAGATGATTTCTTTGTCGCTTTGTATGTCCCTCCCCCACAGTATAACCCCTGCTTACACTGTATTTGATGTCGGTATAATTTGTGGAGGGGAAGGGAAAAAACAAATCGTTTAAATAGGGATACAGGTGGACCCATTGCAACAACGAGAAGTACAAGTTGTTATGTTGAAAAACGAACTTTACAACTTTGGCGGGGGGGGGGGGATGGGAAGGGATAGGAGGGGAAACAAAGGAGGAGGCTACAATGCTTGATAAGAAATGTCCTTATTACCTTGCCCATATGATTGTAACCCCTCTGTATGGTATTTTCACAATAAAAAAAAATTATTCACTATGGCCAGGAAGAGTTTGTCTAGATACAAAAGGTCCGGTTCAACAACTGAAAGTCAATTGATATACTTTCTCACACTAATGGTGAAAAAAGAGAAGCAAGGTGGAGCTGGAGAGCAGCAGGAGTTTGGCTTTGCTGCTTGGCTCTCCCAGCCGAGGTGGAGGGAACCAAAGATGGCAGCCCTCGGTAAAATAAACAGATGGTCTCAAACCATGAGACATTCTGTTGCCCCATGGAGTATCAAAGCCGCCTTGTCTTGAGAGCCTGTGGGCAGAATGAACAGCAGGTGAACAACCTACAAGACACATTATGGTGATCTTGTGTGTCAATCAATTGTACCAGGTGGGTGAGGGGTGAGCAGTGTCCACCAGAGACCAGCAGAGAAGATTAAGCCATGGGAAGTTCTGCTTCAGCTGAGAGGTTGGAGAAGCCCAATGGATGGTAGCACCGAGAAAGAGGAGAGGAAGAGTTCGTGCTGAGCCAGGTAGCAGAAGCTGCCTGCTGCGGCTGCGGCTTCTACTGTGGAGCAAGCACGGGAATCCAGAAACCTGGCATGCGACTGGCACTCGGAGCCAAGTTATGTTCCAGAAGAAGGTCAAATGTCAGCCCAACATGTCTCACCACGTCCACTGTGGTGCGTTGACAGAGGCTGCTGGAAGTTCCTGCCATGCCTAACAACAGAGGCACCAACCAGCAGCTGCAACTCTTTTTTTTTACCCATTATGATTTATTCTCTGCAATACTTTGTGAAAGAGTTCAATGATTTGCACTCAGAAGTTGTATTGCCAAGAGGCAACCAACATACTACAAAGAATTGGTCTGGAGTCCCTGCCCTGAAGGCCATAGTCTCTTGCTTCAAGGAAATAAGAACAGAAAGAAACAAAAAGAACATGTAGCTCCCTAGGCTCCAGAAATCGCAGTAGGAAACATTGTTCGTGAAACTGTACATGTTAACGTATGGAAAACAGACCTTGTACAAAATTTTAAATTAACACCCAGGACTTGTTTTGTATAGATTGTTTTTATTATAAAAAGTAAAATATATGTAATGTCTCAACTACAAACCTTTGCGTGAAAGGGTCTCTGACATGAATTGTTTTGATATTATGTAGTGAAAAAGTTTAAGAACCTCACAGTTGAAACAATCCAACAGGACAACCTCTAGTGATCAAAGACATTCTCTTTTAGTTCATGTAAAACAAGGACAATTCATAATTAGAGAGAGAGTCCTAGCTGTGGGTATGATGAGACAAGCCAGCTTTCCAGACCAAAAGGCACTCACAGCTGGCGATGAGAGGACCTCCGGCCCACGCTGGCCAAGGTGGGCTGGCTCCTTGACACCAGTAGCTACCTGCTGTTAAGCTCAAGTGGCCCAAAGACCTTTTCCCACCCACCCTCATTCAGCGTGGACTGGCCCGCTCATCAGTGTTTTGGAAGACTTGAGGCAGGCAGCTCAGTTCCAGTTCAGAGCCACACAGTAGGTTTCCCGAGAGCCACCGCCATGAGGTGACAAGGACCAAACACTTCCAGATTCTTCCCGACCAGGCCGTGGTCAGGACAGGCATTAACAGTGCCTATTCCTTATGGGGCCAAAGCGTTTTCCTTGGCTGACTCCAGGTCCCTTGACAAGGCCAGAGGAACCGAGCACTCCACGGTGGGATCCTGTGGGAGGTGAGCACTCCGTGGTGGGATCCTGTGGGAGGGGAGCACTCCACGGTGGACTCCTGTGGGAGGTGAGCACTCCGTGGTGGGATCCTGTGGGAGGTGAGCACTCCGTGGTGGACTCCTGTGGGAGGTGAGCACTCCGTGGTGGGATCCTGTGGGAGGTGAGCACTCCACGGTGGGATCCTGTGGGAGGTGAGCACTCCGTGGTGGACTCCTGTGGGAGGTGAGCACTCCACGGTGGACTCCTGTGGGAGGTGAGCACTCCGTGGTGGACTCCTGTGGGAGGTGAGCACTCCACGGTGGGATCCTGTGGGAGGTGAGCACTCCGTGGTGGGATCCTGTGGGAGGTGAGCACTTCACGGTGGGATCCTGTGGGAGGTGAGCACTCCACGGTCAGATCCTGTGGGAGGTGAGCACTCCACGGTCAGATCCTGTGGGAGGTGAGCACTCCACGGTGGACTCCTGTGGGAGGTGAGCACTCCACGGAGGGATCCTGTGGGAGGTGAGCACTCCGTGGTGGACTCCTGTGGGAGGTGAGGGAGTGTGCAGGCAGTAAGGCTTCTTCACTCCCAAACCACAGAGCCCATTCAGTGGGGCTGGCCTTCACCAGCTGATTCTTATGCAGTGACCTTTCCCCATTTCTTGGGTTTAAATTTTATATATATATATATATATATATATATATATATATATATATACACACACATATATAGTATATATACTATATATATCTTGTTATATGTATAATATATATTATATGCTATATATAATATAATATATATACTATATATATCGTGTTGTATATATAATACATATTATATATACTATATATATATATAGTAAAAATACTGCAGAGAAGGGTTACAGTTACATGAGTGAGGTAATGAGTACATTTCCTAGCCAGCATTGTTACCCCTCCCCTCCCTTGTATTTCTCCTACCATCCCTCCCCTTCCCACCTCCCCAACTTCTCCCTCCCCCCACTGACATTGTAAAGTTTGTTTTCAATGTAGTGTCCTGTACATCTCATTGTCACAATGGTCAGCCTGCATCCCCATTTAAACATTCCGCTATATCCCTTCCCCTCCCCAAATTACAAAAATCTATATACAAGATGCAGAACACCAGAATCAACTACAGTGAAAACAGGGGTTATACCATGGGAGAAGAACATACAAAGAAACAAAAGAATCACATAGTTCATTATAAGTACATTAAAAACAATAGCAAGAAAGTAAAACCCACTGTGTCCCTGTCTTGGGGTACATTTCGTTTAACATCATCTTATATGGTCATATGTACATAGCCTTTGACCTTCTCTGCTTGTCCTAGACATGTACTAGTCATTGCAAACAATGGAAACCATGGGCCCTATGTTTCTTTGGGCCTGGCTTACTTCACCAAGGCAGTTAAAAAAAAATAGGATGGATGAAAGACAGCCTCTTCAGTAAATGGTGCTGGCAAAATTGGTTAAACACCTGTAGAAAACTAAAACTAGATCCTTATATATCACCCTGCACCAGAATCAGCTCCAAATGGATCAAAGACCTCGGAGTCAAAGTGGATACTCTGAAAACATTACAAGATGGAATAGGAGAAACCCTAGGTCTCCTTGGCACAGGCTGAAATTTTCTTAATAAAGACCCAGAAACACATAAATCAAAGAAAGGTTGGACAAATGGGATTGCATAAAGTTGCAGAGCTTCTGCATGGCAAAGGACAGAGCTACCAAGATCAATAGAAAGCCCACGAATTGGGAGAAGATCTTCACTAGCCATACAATAGACAAGGGTCTCATATCTAAAATATACCTGGAACTCAAAATATTAAATCCCTCAACAACAAATCCTCAAAAGAAACAACTGCCTGATTAATAAGTGGACTGAAGACTTAAAGAGAGACTTCTCTGAAGAGGAAATAAGAATGGCCAATAGACACATGAAGAAATGCTCAACTTCTCTAGCCATAAAATAAACGCAAATCAAAACAACATTGAGATAACACCTCACCCCAGTTAGAATGGCTATAATCAAGAACAGATGCTAGAGGGGATATGGCCAAAAGGGAACTCTACTGCATTGTTGGTGGGAGTGTAAACTTGTTCAACCACTCTGGAAAGCAGTATGGAGGTTCCTCAAAACACATAGAGCTCCCCTATGACCCAGCAATCCCACTTTTGGGCATTTACCCAAATGATCACAAACAAGACCATACTAAAGCTACCAGCATAACTGTTTGTTGCAGCCTTATTTACTATTGCTAAGATGTGGAATCAACCCAGATGCCCCTCAGTAGATGAATGTATCAAGAAAATGTGATATTTCTACATATATATGTATATATATGTATATACACACACACACACACACAATGGAATTCTATGCCTCCATCAGAAAGAATGACATCGCCCCATTTGTTAGGAAATGGAAGGACTTGGAAAAAATTATATTAAGTGAAGTAAGCCAGGGGCAAAGAAAATAGTTCCCATGGTTTTCTTTGTTTGCAATGACTAGTACATATCTAGGACAAGCAGAGAAGGTCAAAGGCTATGTACACCTGACCACATGAGATAATGTGAAGCAAAATGCACCCCAAGACAAGGACACAAGTGGTTTTCTTTCTTGCTAGTGTTGTTAATGCACTTACAATGCTCTATGTGATTCTTTTGTTTCTTTGTATGTTCTTCCCCACAGGATAACCCCTGTTTTCACTGGATTTGATGCCGGTGTTCTGGATCTTGTACATACATTTTTGTAGTTTGGGGAGGAGAAGGGATATAGCGGAATGCTTAAATGTGACAACGAGATTACAGGACACTATGTTGAAAATGAACTTTACTGTGTTGGGGTGGGGGGGTAGGGGGAGTTGGGGAGGGAGGGAGGGAAGTGATCATAGGGGGAAAACAAAGGAGGAGGTAACAATGCTCGCTACGAAATGTACTCATTACCCTACTCATATACCTGTAACCCTCTTTACATTTTTACTATATATATATATATTTATTTATTTATTAAAAAAAGAAATCTAATAACAATAGATGCTGGAGGGGATGTGGCCAAAAGGGAACCCTACTGCATTGTTGGTGGGAGTGTAAACCTGTTCAACCACTTTGGAAAGCAGTATGGAGGCTCCTCAAAAGACTCCACATAGAGCTCCCCTATGACCCAGCAATCCCATTTTTGGGCATTTACCCAAATGATCACAAAGAAGGCCACAATAAAGCTACCAGCACAACTATGTTTATTGAAGCATTATTTACCATAGATGAGATACAGAACCAATCCAGATGCCCTTCAGTAGATGAATGGATCAAGAAAATGTGATATATATATATATATATATGAATTCTTTTTTTCTTTTTTTTTTCCAGGGCTGAGGACCGAACCCAGGGTCTTGCTTGCGTCGGGTGGGCGCCCTTCCACTGGGCTAAACCCCCAGCCCCTATATATATGAATTCTCTGCCTCCATCAGAAAGAATGACATACATCACCCCATTTGTTAGGAAACAGAAAAACTTGGAAAAAATTATATTAAGTGAAGTAAGCCAGGCCCAAAGAAACATAGGTCCCATGGTTCTCCTTATCTGCAATAACTAGTGTATGTCTAGGACAAACAGAAGAGGTCAAAAGCTATGTACATAGGCCCATATAAGCTGATGCTAAGCGAAATGAACCCCAAGATGGGGACACAAGACATTTTATCTTTCTTGCTGTTGCTTTTAATGTACTTGTAATGTACTATGTGATTTTTTGTTTCTTTGTATGTTCTTTCCCCATGGTGTAACCCCTGTTGTCACTGTACTTGATTCCGGTGTCCTGCATCTTATATATACATTTTTCTAATTTGGGGATGGGACGGGAATAACAAAATGCTGAAATAAGGGTACAGGATGACCCATTGTAACAATGAGATGCACAAGACCCCCGTGTTGGAAATGAACTTTACAACTTTCGGTGGGGGGAAAGAAGTCAGGGAGGTGGGGAGGAAAAGGATGGTAGGGGAAAAACAAGAGAGGGGTAACAATGCTCAATAGGAAATAAACGCATTACCTTGCTCATGTAACTAACCCTCTGTATAGTATCTTTACAATAAAAAATATATATTAAAAATGAATTGACTCAACCAAGGAAAGACATACATGTGCATATGAGCATATAAAATAATATCTTATGAAATGAGGGTACTTACTAGACACCATATGGAAAATTAACTACATATCTTGTGGGTGGGAATGGGAGGGAAAATTGGAAGAGAGCGAGGGAAAGGGAGATATGGCTCAAAGAATTGTACTCATTACGTGACTCCTGTAACTGTAACCCCTCTGTGTATCACCTCTACATTAACAATAAAATACATTTTACAAACAAACAAACAGGGGTGGGAAGGTGGCTCAGTGGTAGAATACTTGCCTTGCATTCATGAGGCCCTGGGTTTGATTCCTCAGCACCACATAAGCAAAAGAAAAAAGCCGGCAGCGGCACTGTGGCTCAAGTGGTAGAGCGCTAGCCTTGAGCTGAAGAGCTGAGGGACAGCGCCCAGGCCCAGAGTTCAGGCCCCACAACTGGACCCAAAAAAACAAACAAATAAGACTTTGGAGAAAGAAAATGAAGAAGACATCAGAATATGTAAAGACTTCCTATGTTCATAGACTGACAAAATTAATTTAATAAAACTGAGAATACGTACCACTGAAAACTATTTGCAGATTCAATGCAATATCCATCAAAATCTCAGTAGCATTTCTCCTAGAATTACAGAAGTCATCTGTAAGTTCATATGGAGACATAAAAAAAAACCAAAATTGCCAAAAGAAATCAAAGTTTAAAAAAAGCTTGCCTGGAGGTATTACAACGCCGGACTTCAAATTACTCTGTACAGCTACAGTTAACAAAAGTAGCTTGGTAGTGGCACAAAAACATGTCTGAAAACCAATGGGACAGGACACAGGAATTAAAAATATATACCTACAGCCAACTAACTTTTGACAAAGGAGCCAAAAATAATGGAGAAAAGACAGCATCTTCAACAAGATACATATATATATATATATATATATATATATGCACATAATATATATCTTCACACACACATCTATATATGCACATAATATATATCTTCACACACACACATATATGCACATAATATATATCTTCACACACACAATCAAGCTGATCAAAGGAGCGAGAGCACATCGTGTAGTCCCTTCAGGCCATTTTCAGGCATTTCAGCAATATGAATACCAGGAGGGTGAGTCATGTCTGCGCTGCGTGGGGTGGGAAGTAGAAGAAAGGACAGGAGACTCAGGAGGAGCGGCAGGAAAACGCAGCCACAGCATTCAATGCAGACATACAGAAGCTGAACTGGGACCTTGGAAGCTGAGTGTGCACCGACAGATGGTGGCGTGACAGAAGAAACGCTTGCTCTGATCCAGATGCATTGGACACATAAATTGGTAGGTTGTACAAATATCTGAAGAAAGCAATAAAATGTGATATATATGTACCATGGAATATTACAAAATCATAAAGAAAAAAATTATGTCAACTGCAGGAAGTTAATGCAATTGTAGGATTGCATTGAGCAAGACAAGTAAAACTCAAAAAAGAAAATATTCACTTTCACGTATATCTAAAAGGTCGACCAAACAGATATTCATATACACTGACATCTATATATGTTCCTATGCATACACAAACATAATTATATATCGATATATAAGCAAACATAAAACATGAATCTAACTAAGAGACAGCTTAGGAGCAGAAAGAGAAAGGGGATAGGATAAGAAAGATGGAGGATGGGTGAATACTCTTGAAATGCATTGCTGACATTACGAAAGCAAAAGCTGTCTGTCCACAGAAGGGTTGGGTGTGAGGGAAAGACAAAAGGACTCCATCAGGGGCTGAGCACTGAAGTTAAGACAGACAAAGGAGGTTGAACATGGTTGAAATAGATTTCATGCAACTATAAAAAAAGGGCAATGAAACCTTTAAAATTGTTTTAGGAAAGGAGAAGGAAAAGCAATAGAGCGGGTGGGGTTGATCGGAATACATTGGAAACGTGTGGAAATGTGACAGTAACTCTCCCCTAGATAAAACTAAAATAAAAATGTGGAGACAGAAAACCAAAAGGAAGAAGAAAACAATGGAATAAGGAGTATGAAATTCCACCATAGTATGAGTGTGATGCCAGCCAAAGTTCTCTGTCTTCTCCTGTCCCATACTTTATTTCTCCCTCTGTGACTTGGACTCGTTATTCAAGACCGTACAGGTGCTGCTGCTGTTTTTCAATATCATTGGCCATTACCGTCTGCCACCCGCATCAACAGAGTAATAGCAATCTGGATGCCAAAAGATGCTGGTATTGAAAACATGCTCCTTGGTCCTCCCAGCTTGCCATACTGTGTCTCAGTGACACCTGAGTTCCCAGTATGGGCCTTGTGTCAACCCCGTGATGTCCCCTCTCGGATGAAAGCCAAGGCAGCAGTGTGGCTTGAACTGCTGCGGTGCCGATGGCCATAGCAGAAAAGCATCGCCTGGGACCCTGCAGGGAGAAAGAGGGCCAGATTACGGGGGGAGCATGTAGAAGGCAGAAGGCAAGGCAGCCTCGCCCGATTGCACAAGACATCATTACACCGTGGCAGCTGTGACAGAGACCAGACTGTAACTGAGGAACTGGTAATTTGGCTGAAAATCTGGCCTCCCATTACCACTTGTGGATGCAATTTTAAAAGCAATCTTGGAAAAACACAAGTTAAGCAATTGTTTATAACCTTGAAAATCTTGTCTTATTCTCAGCTGCCAGTAAGTGGTAAGTGGTCTGTAAGGCAATTCAGGCTTGGGGAGTTGAGAGAAAGGGGGGGTGAGGGAAAGGAAGAGCCAGGGAAAATCCTGACTGCACTGTGAGAGGAGGAAGAAGAGAGAAAGCGATGTCCTCCTTGGTTGTAACCTCAAAACAAATATGTGTCACATTCCACTTCCAACTTTCCTTTTTATTCTGTCTCTCACTAACTTGCATGAGAAGATCACAGATTTTGTTCAGGCCTGGCATAGCTCCTGGGACACAGTAGCGCTAGTAAACACTTCTCAAATGAGCAACTCCACACAGGAGGGCTGCCTCGGGTGGCCAGGGCCAACACCTGATGGAAGAGCTGGATTTAGTCAGGAGAAGAGGAAACAGAACGTGTTCCGGGCTTCTCTTCACCTGGGTCTTCCCCAGAGAAGTGCCAGGAGGGTAAACCAGACAGTGTCCGGTAAAACTGCTGGAAGAGGCGTTGGCCTGGGAGGAGGAGCAGAAGCTAGGGCAGTGACCACATCGGAGGCAAGGAAAGGCCCCATTTTGGAGTGAGGGAGACCCGTGGCCCAGCTCTCATTAGCCCGTGTGACCACCGAGGACGCCAGGCTCAGGTCAGCACAGGGCCAGCAGCTCTGGCTAATACAGGAGAATGCACTTGAATCTCATTTGACTATTGAGAAAGAGCTGCATTGTTCACTTAACGTTCACACATTCAAAGATACCACAGTGTGTGGGTGCTCTCAATGATCTTTTAATCTCCAAATAAATAGTTACAACCAGATCAAAGTGGATCCAAAGGGCTGCACATTTTCCCTACAGCTGTTCTCTTTATTCCTTTGGGGAGTCTCAATCTCACAGCAAGCCTGCACAGGAAATGAAGACCTGGCTTCACCGCTACAAGTCAGGGAACAAGACAGGAACTGAGCCTTGACACATGCGGAGCGCATGGAGAGCCCCCCAGAGCTGTGTGCAGAAGCACTGTGCCGCCACGGGTTTGGCCAGCACAGCGGCTGCTGACAACTGAGGGCAACCAGAGCGAGCGGGAAAGGGCTCCTACCAACATGGTGAGGCACGCCCAGATGTCTCCTGAAAACGCCTTCTCCATTTTGAGTTAGTAAAAATCCCTCCCTTTCATTAAAATTACATTCTCTATGTTTTACAAACAAGGTTAAAGAACTTGATTTTTTACACTTTAAGTATAATAAGAAACGTTCTTTTCCAAAAGAAAGGAACTGATCTGTTGTGATCAGCGTCGGCAGTCAGGTTGAGTACGGGAGAATGAGAGTAAGTTACCCTAGACACGGCTTTGCTTTCTCAGATAAAATCTGTGAACACAATTTTAAAGCAGATCAAACAGTTGAGATTGATGCTGCGTGAGGGCCGTGTGGAGGTTGGACCACCGGGTCCGAGGGGGCGGGAGTGTATGCACGCTGTACACCAAAGTTAGAAGGCACTAGCAGAGTCCACGCTTTTCCTTTTCCTGAGTGTCCGTGATCCTACTCTACAAAGACCAGCCACCTTCTCCCTGGATCGCTGTGGCCCTTCATTCTTACTCCGCATCACCCGCAGCCACAGTGACTTGTCTGCATCTTCCAGAAGTATCTGGGAGAAAAGAGGGAGGAGGAACGTAGAGGGAAAGATGAAGATAGAAGTATGCTGATGAGTAAAAATTTTCAGCTAAGGATGGAACAAAATGTCCTAACACCAACTTGGGACAGTGTAGGAGAGAGTAAAAAATTTCCTCTTTCAGCATTTCTCTCCATTTACTAACAGGCTCCTGAGCCTGCATCCATCTGCATCTTCTCCAGCCTCATCCACAGGGATGGCTAGGGGCCCACAGTTTGGGCTGAGTCTCACAAGACGCACCCCATCCCACACCCCATCTTCCACAGCAACTACAAGTACAAGTTGTGATGTTGGCTTCTCACCCAGTGTCCACAAGCACGGTCAGGCTTGCTGGTTCTGAGGAGGCTCTGATAATTTGCCCTTCGTCCCTGATGACTGTACAAGAGGTGCAGATGAGTGTGCATGGCCGAAACCCTTGGGGGTCAGGCCAGAGTCACGTTCTCCTACTTCGCAGCATTAAGTTTTGCTCTACTGAAATTGAGTGAGCTGTTTTTCCTCTTATAAAACATTGTTCCTAGTGGACATGGGCTTCGTCCAGTTTGCTCCTTTACTCTGTCTCTGAGACACTGCCTAGCATGCAGTACATGCCTGGTAGATATGATGAACTGAATAATTTGACATTACCAAAAATGCTAGCGAGGCAACAACTTCCTGCCAAGTGCTCTGCTTATACCCCAAAGACTATGCCCATTCTTCTATTTTCAAGGAGTTTCCTGATAACAAAAGACTAAAGTACTGTGGTGGGACCGGATAGCCAGCCTCTACTTACCTTTCAGAGTTGACCTCTCAAACTAGAACGGTGGGCCAAGCAGGAAGGCAGGAAGCCCAAGCATGGACTTGAATCATGAAGAGTTGGGAGAGGTAGAGGCAGAGATGTGCACAAAGAGGCAGATGTGCAAGCAGACAACGCCATAGCATTGTCCAAAGGCCCACAACCCTCTGAGCTCAGGAATGACTGATTCTCAAGGATGTGAGTTGCAGTGCCGAGGCTAAAGCTAACACCCTGTGGGGGTGGAGAAACTATGGTGCTTGGCAGAGTGCCAAGAGCATGCAGTGTAGAAAGGGCGTCATTCAACCATGGTGCTGGGAAAGTGAGTATTCATGGGCAAAAAGATGAAGTTGGATCCCAGTTCCTTGTCATAAAAGTGAACTCAATGTAAACTTAAATGTAAACCCTAAAAGCTCTTAGAAGGAAATGTTAGAGGAAGCTTCATGGCATTGGTTTTTGAGTTTTAGATTTAACACCAATATTTTAAGTGTAACTTTCAGTGGGAAGAGAGTGTTGATTAAAGAAGCTTACATTAAGGAACTTGACTGTTAGTAAGGCTTAATTTCTGAGGTTATATTTGGGAACACTTATTTATTGCATTTTGTGACATTTCAAATTGATTACAGAAGTCATGAACCATTAAATGCTCTTGGCATGACCATTGTTTTTGGAGCATATAGGGCTTGTGTCATTTTTCCTGGCCCCTACGGTCTCCTATATCATCTCAGTGTCATGGAAAGTGTTTGGGCTTAGTTTTCACAGTTTTACAACCTTCTCTTTTTGGCAGGAACAGGACAACACAGTGTTCATTTGTGAAGTACATTGTACACAGTGTGCACAACTTGGTTTTTACATTCCTCCTTTCATTTGAAGTATGGACTATAGGTTATGAGGTGTAGGGTTGTTACTTTTTTAAATAAGTTTTTTTTATTGTGAAAATACTGTACAGAGGGTACTGTACAGAGGGTTTTCCCCCTACCATCCCTTCCCTCCCACCTCCTCAACTACACTCCTCCCTCCCCTCCCACGCAACCTAAATTGTAAAGTTTGTTTTTCAACATAGTATCTCATTGTTGCAATGGGTCAACCTGTATCCTTATTTAAACAATTTGTTTTTCCCCTTCCCCTCCCCAAATTGTACCAACATCAAATAGAGTGAAAACAGGGGTTATACCATAGGGGAGGGACATACAAAGCAACAAAAAAATCACGTGGTACCTTATAAATACATTAGAAACAATAGCAAGAAAGAAAAAAAAACATTTGTGTTCTTATCTTGGGGTTCATTTCACTTAACATCAACTTATCTGAGCTTTTCTGCTTGACTCATACATATACTAGTTATTGCAAATAAGGGAAACCATGGGACCTATGTTTCTTTGGGCCTGGACCTTCACTTAATATAATTTTTTCCAAGTCTTTCCATTTCCTAACAAATGGGGCAATGCCATTCTTTCTGATGGAGGCATAGAATTCCATTGTGTATATATACCACATTTTCTCGATCCAGTCGTCTACTGAGGGGCATCTGGGTTGGTTCCACATCTTAGCTATGGTAAATAATGCTGCAGTAAACATAGTTGTGCTGGTAGCTTTAGTATGGTCTTGTTTGTGATCATTTGGGTAAATGCCCAAAAGTGGGATTGCTGGGTCATAGGGGAGCTCTATGTGAAGTCTTTTGAGGAACCTCCATACTGCTTTCCAGAGTGGTTGAACAAGTTTACACTCCCACCAACAATGCAGTAGGGTTCCCTTCTGTTCACATCCCCTCCAGCATCTGTTGTTATCAGAGTTCTTGATTATAGCCATTCTAACTGGGGTGAGGTGGTATCTCAATGTTGTTTTGGTTTGCATTTCTGTTATGGCTAGAGAAGTTAAGCATTTCTTCATGTGTCTACTGGCCATTCTTATTTTCTCTTCAGAGAAATTTCTCTTTAAGTCTCTAGTCCATTTATTTATTGGGAAGTTGTTTCTTTGAGGATTTGTTGTTGGGGGATTTAATTTTTTGAGTTCCAGGTATATTTTAGATATGAGACCCTTGTCCGTTGTATGGCTAGTGAAGATCTTCTCCCAATCTGTGGGCTTTCTATTGATCTTGCTAGCTATGTTCTTTGCCATGTAGAAGCTCTGCAACTTCATGCATCCAACCTCCTATGCTCCTGGATTAGAAGGACCAACATCATGAAAATGGCAATACTTCCCAAGGCTATCTACAAATTCAATGCGATACCTTTCAACATCCCAACCTCATTCTTCAAGGAAATAGAAGAAGCAATCCAAAAATCCATACAGAATAATAAAAAAACCCCAAATTGCAGAAACGATGCTTCACAGAAAGAACCGTGTTAGAGGAATATCAATACCAAATTCAAACTCTACTACAAAGCCATAGCAATCTAAACAGCTTGGTACTGGCACAAGGAGAGACCTCAGAACCAATGGAATAGAATTGAAAACCCAGAAATGAACCTACTGACCTATAGCTACCTAATATTCAATAAAAAGGCTAAAAAATAGAATGAAAGAAAGACAGCTAAAAAAATAGAATGGAAGAAAGACAGCCTCTTCAGTAAATAGTGCCGGCAAAATTGGTTAATCAGTTGTAGAAAACTAAAGCTAGATCCTTATATATCATCCTGCACCAGAATTAACTCCAAATGGATCAAAGACCTTGGAGTCAAAGCAGACACTCTGAAAACATTACAGGACAGAATAGGAGAAACCCTAGGTCTCCTTGGCACAGGCTGAAATTTTCTTAACAGAGACCCAGAGTTTTTATTGTTATTACTCAATGCTCTTCAAAGTCTGAAACTGGAGGAGGGTGTAAACACAGCTCATCAGAACCCCAAAGTTCTCTCTTCCCACACCAAGGTAACCATCCAGCAGAAGAGTTCTGAAAATTCCTTGAAAAATACAATTACCAAAGTATGATCAAGAAGAAACATAAAGCTTTTGGGCTCTATTTTCTACTACAGAAAATTGAATTCATAATAAACCATCCAGAAAGAGAAAAAACTACCAAACAGTAAAAAAGTAACATCTACACAAACCCTAAGTATCCCATGAGATTAACATTGTCCTGATAACAAAAGTAGATAACATTAACACCAAATAAGATTACAAAAGCAGTATTCCTTATGTTCAGTAACCCTCGTGAACAAAAAAAAATCCTTAACAAAAGTATCAAGATGAATACACTCAAGCATAAGAAGCACCTATCTTCACCACCGTGTCCCCATGTGTGCAAGTCAGACTGGGAGGCCAGAAAGAAAAAGACAGAACATACAATCAGGAGTCATCCCTGACATTACTGCAATGCAGCTAAGTGGAAGTACAGGAAATTTCCAGAACACTGACAATTAGCATATTTGAACAGTGGCAGTGAGGTACAGCTCACTACAGCTGCTCAACATTGTATTGGAGTTTCTGTCGAGGGCAAGAAGGGGAAAAATAAAGAAATCTGCAGAGGATGGAAAGAGTTCAACAGAACCCTCTTTCTTCAAAGACAATATAAGCATCTCTCTATAGTAAGGACCATATTGTAAACATTACTGGATTTTAAAAGTAATTTTAGCAATGCTTCAGAATAAACAATCAATAAACAATCAATATATTGTCTTTCTTCAAAGACAATATAAGCATCTCTCTATAGTAAGGACCATATTGTAAACATTACTGGATTTTAAAAGTAATTTTAGCAATGCTTCAGAATAAACAATCAATAAGCAAAAATCAATAGTATTTCTACCTATAACCTCAAGTAACTGGAAAGTAAAATTATAATACCAATATCATTTGTAATAATACCATGATACCCCAAACAGTCTCAAGGACAGATTAAACAAAGTGCTGTAATATGTGTGCATTTAAAACATCAGATATTAGTGAAATAATTTAAAGAGACCTAAATAAAAAGAAGTACCAAGTTACATCGCTAGAATACTGGTTAAATGTCAACTGTTCCTCAAAGAGATCTACAGATCCAAAACCCTACCCAGAATTCCAAGAGAAGGTTTTTCCCCTACAATGTATAAACTTATTATATAATTTTATCCTAATTCAAAAGATATGTAATATCAAAATTCTATGCTCAATAAAATATTGGTGTGAAGGTAGATATATAGTCAAATAGCAGTGGACACCAAGACAAACCTGAATAATTTGCTTTTGGCAAAGAGCTAAGGTAATTTAATGGAAAAAGCAGAGTTGCTTATTTCAGTTTACACTGCTGGAACAAAGCGGGTATAAAGAAGATTGGCTCTTAACTTCATACCACATACAATGTATTCAAGACCTAAATATAAAAGTTAAACTGAAAAATTTCTGGAAGAAATGTGGGAGGCTTTTTTTGGCTTTGAGTTTGGCAAAAATAAGTTAGATATTTCCAACCAAATGTATGAAGAATAACAGAAATAATTGATGAAATTAGGGTTTCTTCAAAATTAAAAGTCTTTACTAGTCTAAAACTTTTTAGAAAAAAGCTAAAAAGTGGTTTAGAGTGAACTCTACTACATGTAAAGCAGTTTAGAGGGAACTCTATTACATTACATGATAGCACATATGATTATATAATAAGTAATATATTATCAAGTGGAAAAACTGGTAAACATTTCTAACATCTTGGTGAAGTTTTCAGGTTGCTTCTGTTCATGGACACTGAATGTATGTATATGGATGAACATACATATATATGGCTTTATAAACTTTTTCATGTACTGACAAACAATGACCCTCTTTCCAATAAAGACTTTCTATACTATTGTTTCAAGGTATTGCAAAGAGTCTAGTATATCTGTAAGCATTACGTACAAACTTCTACAGTTGGACATTTTTAATTTCCATTTTCAATGTTAAAAATTATATTATATGCAGAAAAAGCATTTGACAAGATTCAATGCCCCTTTATGATAAAAAGCTCTGGAGAAGCTAGAAATCTATTGAACATTCCTCAACATAATATAGGTTGTATATGACAAACCTACCTAATGGTGAAAATCTAAAACTATTTCCTCTAAAATTAGGAATGAGACACGATGTCCACCCTTTTCAACTCCTCTTCAATGTAGTACTGGAATTCCCAGCAAGAGCAATAAGGCAAGAGACAAACCATAAAGGGGATCCATATAGGGAAAGGAGAACTAAAACTACCCCTCCTTGCAGATTACACGATCCTTTTCCTCCCCAAGTTACTTGAGCTGATCCTAAACTTTGGCAAAGGAGCAAGGTATAAAATCACCTCAGCTTTCTGTATGCCAACAATGAAAAGATCAAGACTGAAATCAGGAAAGCAACTCCATTTTTAATAGCCTCAGAAAACCACCTAGAAATCAACCAAAGATGTTAAGGGCATCTATTATGAAAACTTTAAAAATCTAAAAAAATTGAAGCAGATTTAAGTAAATGGAAAAAAACTTGCATGCTTCTGGATTGTACGGATTAACACTGTGAAAATGTCAACACTGCCTGAAGCAATTTGCAAATTCAGTACAATACCCATCAAAATCCCAACAACATTCTTTGATGATATAGAGAAAGTAATCCAAAAATTCATATGGAATAATAAAAGACCCCAAATAGCAAAAACAATCTTTAGCAGGAAGAACAGAGTTGGAAGAATATCAATACCAAACTTCAAACTCTATTATGAAGCTACTGTAATAAAAACAGCTTCTTATTGGCATAAGAATAGGCCTTCAGACCAATGGAATAGAATAGAAGACCCAGAAATGAACCCACAGACCTATAGCCACCTAATATTTTATAAGGAAGTCAAAAACATAGGATGAGAGAAAGACAGCCTCTTCGACAATTGGTGCTGGCAAAATTGGCTATACACATGCAGAAAACTGAAGTTAGATCCTTATATATCACTCTGCACCAGAATCAATGCCAGATGGTTCAAAGACCTCAATGTAAGGCCAGATACCATGAAAATATTACAGGAAGAGATAGGAGAAACATTAGATCTCCTAGGCATGCATCAAAACTTCCTAAGTAAAGACCCAGAATCCCAACAAATCAAAGAAAGACTAGATAAATGGGATTGTATTAAACTGAAGAGTTTCGGAATGGCAAAGGACACAGCTAACAAGATAAATAGGCCCACAGAATGGGAGAAGATTTTTCTAACTGTGCATCACACAAGGGCCTCATATCTAAAATATACTTAGAGCTCAAAAAATTACTCCCCCCCAAATAACCCCTGAAAGAAACAACAACTCAATTGATAAATGAGCTAAAGACTTAACTAGAGACTTCTTCGAAGAAGAAATAAGAATGGCCAATAGACACATGAAGAACTGCTCAACATATCTGGCTAGAAAAGAAATGCAAAACAAAACAAAATAGGGATTTCACCTCATCCCAGTTAGAATGGCCATTATCAAGAAAACTAACAATAACAGATTAGCTCAGGGATCTAACCAAAAGAGAAAGCTACTACACTGTTGGTAAGGGTATAAAATTGTTCAGCCACTCTGGAAAGCAGGATGGTGGTTCCTTTAAAAAAAACTAAACATAAAGCTTCCCTATGAGCCAGTAATCCCACTCCTGGGCATTTATCCAATAGACTATAAACAAGACCACACTAAAGCCACCAGCACAACTAAGTTCATTGCAGCATTGTTTACTACATGGCAAACAATGAAATCAACCCAGTGGATGAATGAATCAAGAAAATGTTGTATATATGTACAATGGAAAGAATGATATTGTGCCATTTGTAAGAAAATGAAAAGACTTGGAAAAATTATACTAAGTGAAGTAAGCTAGACTCAAAGAAACATAGGCTGCATGTTTTCTCTCATCTGTGGTAACTAGAAGGTGCCTATAAATCTACAAGTTAACACACTGGATGATGAAAGTCAAAAACATACACTAGGACATGATAAATTATACAGATCTCTAGGCACTCACACAAAGTGAGGCAAAAGAGGCTATGCTTAGGAGTGGGTCATTAAGGCTCAATAACTATGTGCATCTGATCAGATAAAATAATAGTTATGAAAATGAACTCAGGAAATGGAAACAAGAGGCTTTTCCCCCTTTGTTTCTGTTTTTGTTTCCTTTACCTCTTGTCTTGTTTGCTAGTTTATCTGTGTTAGGAAGGGTAAGGGAGCACAGAAATGGTGGGTCAAAGGGTGAACAAGGAATGGTTGGAGGTGGGAGGAAAAAGCTGGGAGAGAGAGTGGGAGGAGGTGACATTGTTCAGGAGGAAATGTTCTCAATACCTGACTTGTGTAACCCCTTTGAACATCATTTTACAATAACAGTATGTATACATATATGGATATGTATATACATTACATTGTAGTTTCAAGTATTCTAAGGTTAGCATATGAATTTGAAACAGAATTGGCATATACCTGTCCAGGATTCATAAGGTACCAGAGGTTGTTAGAGTATGGTGACAGTATATATGCTTGGTCTGAACTGATTCAGATTTCAAAGGGATTCAAATGAGGTTGCAAAGAACCATGAATAGTGATGGACAGATGTTTTGGGTGGTTAAGATTTTAGCACTTCTGTAGTCAGACTGGTTAGAGTAATTTCTCCATTCAGCACTTGTGAAGTGTGTAAGCAGGTATTGCCACATATTGGTTCACTTTCTGGCTTTGCTATTGTCCTGTGGCACAAAGTATCTTGCTGATGTCTCTGTACAACTTTCTCTAAACACATAGGTTTTTCAAATTAGATGGTTAAAAGTTATTTAAAGATGGACAAAGGTTCTGAACTGACATTCTTAATATATACAAATGGCCAACAGATATATAAAAATGTTGAACATTGCTAATTATTAGAGAAATCCAAATTAGAATTGCAATAAAACGCCAGTTCATATGGTGGCTATTATCTAAAAGATGAAAGATAGTAAATATGGAGAAAATTTTGGAGAAAAGAGAATTATGTAATGTAGGTGGGAATGTAGTATAGCTTTAGAAAAAGCTGGAGTTTCCTCAAATAAACAAAAATATAACTATAGTATGACCCAGCAATCCCACTAGTATGTGCAAATGAAATGAATTCACTATATATGAAGAAGTGCCTAGACTTTCATTCATGCACAGCTCCCATGTTCATTGCAGCCTTATTCACAGTAGGCAAAACAAGGCATCAAGCTAAGTGTCCCCCAAGGGGCAAGTGGATTTAAAAATGTCCTGTAGAGTGCTATTCAGCCTTTAAATGGTGACAACATGGATGAACTTAGAGGTAATTACATAGGAAAATAAACCAGCCACAGAAAGGCAAACACTGTTCAGTCTCGCTTATAGGTGAAATCTGAAACAAAGGCACAGGAGCAGAGGGTACAAGGCTGGGTCCAGAAGCTTGGCGTAAAGTTGAGAGACCTTGGTTAAAGAACAAAAAATCAGGTAGGAATACCTGATGTTAGTTGCCTTGATAGAATAACTTACATTATATAAATGTACCATAACATTATATTGCTCTATCTGTTTATCTATCTACCTATCTATCTATATCTCATGTATCTGTCTCTTTTTCTATATACCTAATTTGTCAATTAAAAATAAAAATAGATTTTAAAAGTATTATAATAATAATACAAGAAAAATTAGAAAAAAATCTAGCCATTTTATATTCAATTCATATCTCCCAAACTTCTATTCACAGTTCTTGGTTTTGTTGAGATTAAAGATGAAGTGAATTCTAGTCAGATTAAAGCTTCTTCTGATCATGGCTTTGCTTCAGGTCGGCTTATTCACAAAGTAGCCAAGGCTATCTGTGTCGGCCTCTTTGCAGATGTGGTTTGTTAAGAGCTGGCCTGGACAGCATGCATGTGTTCCTTCATCCTCATGACGACCCCAAAGGAGGCCACACTGTTACTACCGGACTAAGGATTACTCATACAAAAAAATCCACATCATTCTATGGTCTACACAAATGTAGGATGGTATTGGAGCTGTCACATGTAAGTTCATGAAAAGTACATGTGATCTTTTAGGGTACTGATTCAAGAATTTCTGTCTTGGAGGTTCAGACAAGTGCAGGTTTGTTTTGGATTCCCATCAGCTCGACGTCTCTATAGACTATGCTTACCTCTGAAACCCATGAGCTGCTGCTCTGTCTTCCTAAGGCCAAGTA
>NW_027206068.1:80133274-80140774 GCF_024711535.1 Dipodomys merriami
GGCCAGTTGATTCATCTTCCTTGCTCTGGACTGGACTTAATTCCAGAGGATGGGGCAGCTTCTCCCCCTGCCACGGGCCTCCCCACGCCCAGGCTCCGCTGGGAACAGCCACGGTGGTACGTACAGCTAGCTTCAGTATCATAATTCCTACGTCCACTGGTAAGTCTGAGGACCCGGGACAGGGTCTATACTGATGGACAGAGGATCTGGGCCATCAGACCTCTACCTGGCACCTCACTGAGTTCACTGATAGCTCCATTGCAAACACAGAGCTCCACACCTACCTCATGGTCCATTCTACTGTCTACAAGCTGAATTCTGCTTCCTGAATTGTTATTTTTCTTGGAAAAAAGTCAAAGTCATAGAAGGAATAGAGAAAAGAAAACAACATGAAAGAAAAATACAGACAGAATGAGCAAAATTCTTCCAATTGAAAGGAGGGAAAAATGAGGCTGGCATTCCTCAAAGGTAATATGAATTTCTTTGATTCCTTTTCTTTGTATTCCTATTGAAAACACATTCATGGTACATATAAAATCAGCTTAAAATACAGTTATAACTACTTCTGGGGGGGAAGGAATCAACAGTGATGGTCACATCAGAGTGATTATCTTGTGAGAACTTAGTGTGTTTTAGATTTGTAGCAGCAGACGCACCATGACTAGCTCCTTCATTTGTGCTATTTAACACGGGCCTACTCAAAGCAGATACTCCATTTCTGGCTTCTAATGTGGCATCCAGAAAGGCTAGAAAGCTTGCTTTGACTCTTAAAAAATGGGTGCAGAGCTAAACACTGAAAACACTCACATACTGTCAGGCTAGTAAAGACTTCATCATCATTATGTAATCATCCAAAATGTAGGTTGTCATGTGTTCAGAAGCTTGTAGAATTCACTGTGCTTACTGTTGTGCTTTAATGGGTTAATACCATATAAAAATGTATGAACAGGAAGCACAAAGATTGTGTTTTTTATTTAAATGGAGAAAAAATCTCCAAGGATGAAAATGAGCTGAATTAACATACTGAAAAATCAATGGAAATGTTAATAAATTTTAAAAATTAGAACTCTAAAGTTATTATATTTATCACATATATTGTATTTATCACATCTTGGGCATGATAAAGTTAGGGAAGAGTTTACCCTCCTGTGACATGCACTTAATACAAAGATAGAGAAGATGATAGATTCTTGTAAAGAATCTCAAATAAATAAGATTGACTGCTGCAAGTCTCAGGGAGGCTGAGGGGACTTTATTTGGCTTTAGAAATCTGTTCTGTGTGTTTTTTTCACTAAAAGCATTCACACAACCTCACTCTGACAAGGCAAGGAAGATCCAAACATTGTTTAAGAAACATCTCCAACTCATCAAAGGAAAATTAAAGAGGAAGAGTCCAAAAACCCTGAACATTTATGAGTTGCCTCTCCTCCTCCTCTTCTTCCTCCTCCTGCTCTTCCTCTTCCTTCTCTTCCTCCTCTTCTTTCTCCTCCTTCTTCCTCCTCCTCTTTCTCTTCTTCTTTTTCTTCTTCTTCCTCCTCCTCCCCTTCCTTCTCCTCTTTTTTCTTTCTTCTTCTGCAATACTAGGGATTGAACACAGGGCCTCGTGGATGCCAGACAAGGTCTCTCTCTCCCATGTAAGTTGTGTTTGTTTTTGAGATAGACTCTTGCTGGTCTTTCCCCAGGCTAGCCTTGAACTTGCAATCATTAAGCTCTGTCTTCAGAGTAGCTGAGATTGCCTATGTAATCAGTCCTGGCTTGAATTTACTTTCTAAAGGCAGACAGAATTGTTTACAGATAATGCAACTGTTTAAAAGTGACAGATGTTGGCAAAGGAAGTTAAAGACATGGGGAAAGGAGAGCCACGATATGGGAAGATTTAGGCTTGTGTTTGAAGCATTTTGTCTTGCATTCTTTGGAGGCTGTCTGGCTCAGGCACCTGAAGAATCAGATACACTGCTTCAGTTCTGACCCTCACAAATCAGTCGTGTTACGTATATTTTGTTTTGCCCACAGTTTCAAGCAATAATTTAAATCACTTACATTGTGCTTCATATAAACTTCTTACTTTATCCTCCTAGAAACCTGTGAAGCCATATCATAGATTCAGGAAACTGAAGGCTGGAAGGGCTGGACAAGCCGCCAGGGTCCTGTGAAAAGATGACTGATGCGCTTGAAATGTGGACTCTGATACATTTACTTACAACGCCAGGCTGAGCTTGGTGTTCAAAGTGAATAAAACAAACAGTGCCGTTTACTCCTATTTTGGTTTTGGTTGGGGCTGATTCAGGTCTGCAGCAATTTATTCTGAGTTGCTGCATTCAGATATTCAGAATACGCTGCATTCATACTCATAACAAAAACGCAATTGTTCACATCCTGTATCTGCCTGCACTCAAGTCTGTACAAAATATCAACAGCATAATTTTTTGGAAATAAAGAAAATCCCACAGGAGAGAAGCAATCAACTTTTCAAAGAAAATTTAATAATACCAGGCTCACTCCTTGAATATATGGAAGAGGGAGGTGGTTGTGGGGTCTGGGCCTCCTGGGCTGCGTTCCCACCGTCAGGCGAGGCAGCTACCCCGGTACTGGCTACCGTCAGCCAGCCCCTCAGGTGCCCCTTGTCAGATGCACTTGCCCTGTGATTAGAACACCGAGGGCAAACAGTCAGCCATGCTATCTGTGGTGTAGCCTCTGAAGCATTGTCAAGTCCTGAGCATAACATTTTGGCAGATTGATCAGGTCTGCAGTCCTGAAACCAAGCTCCATGATGTTAGCTCAGGGCTGGGTACAACTCAGCGGCAGAACATTGATCAACATGCTTGAGTCCCTAGACTCACCCTCCATCACTACAACAGAGAAAGTAAACACCCACTGTGCAACTCCAATCTGATCTCAGCCCCCCCCCAGCCCTGAGCTAAGCAGCTCAAACCACTCGCTTGCCTGTCCTCCAGATTTGTAGCTCCGTTTGAGCACAAAGACACTCTTATTTTCTAATGCTACTTCCAACAAGCCCAGGCTCTGGAAAAAAATCACACATAGCTGAGAAGGTCCCTTCACTGGTGAGAAAACAGGAACTGCTACGGCCACACAAACTCTCCAGGACATGGAATCCCACACATTGGGTGTCACCCCAGATCTGTCACCAAATCTGCAGTCTTTTTATTCTTGCTAAAAAGAATGATAACCTTTGAGACAACAATAGGAAAAAGCCAGTGGCTCACACTTGTATTACTAGCTACTCAGGAGGCTGAGATCTGAGGATCACTGTTCAAAGCCAGCCCAGGCAGAAAACCGGAAGTGGCGCTGTGGCTCAAAGTGGTAGAGTGCTGGCTTTGAGCCCAAAAGCTCAGGGACAGTGCCCAGGCCCTGAGTCCAAGACCTAGGACCAACCAAAAACAAAAAAGGAAGAAAAGAAACAAACCAAGCAGTAGGTGTCAATTATTTAACAGAAAAATGCACAAAACACTGTGATTCCATTGCCCTATTGTATCTCCTCCCCTCTGCCTGAATTTCAGCTGCCATGGTGGCCTGCCCCTAGCCGCCTCATGACTGGTAGATGCTCCTAAGAGAGGTGTTCATTACTTGAAAATTATTGCTAGAGTTCTTGGTAAAAACGTTAGCATGCCCAGACATTTCTGAGAAAAACACATAAATTTAAGATAGGAAAATTTGATATTCATGAAAGTTCCCAGTATTGGTAGCTCTTAATTTTAAAATATTCTACCAGCAAATTGTCTTGGTTTAGCAGTGTGTGTGTGTGTGTGTGTGTGTGTGTGTGTGTGTGTGTGTGTGTGTCCTACATGACATAAAGGACTCTATACATAGGAGACAAAGGGAGACAGTGTCCCGTTTCAGTTTAATAAGAAAACTCAGGTTATGTAAGAATCACCCACACACTTGGCTCCAGTTTGAGTGTGGTAAAGTAAGTCTAATGCAACCCATCTCTCTTGCTGACGGTAACTGTAACCTGAGTATTATAAAAACAGTTACCTGGGGGTTCTGAAAAATAAATGAAAATGATAAAAGTGTGATGGTTGTCACAATCTGATGTGACCTGCATGAAATTGAGTTCTTTTTTTGCTTCCACCGATCCCCTCCCAGTCCACCCTGCAGACTCTAGTCTTAAGGCTGATGGCTAAAAGTCTAATGGGAGCTTCATATTTCTCATCAGAAGACCTTGACCAGGGGTTGCAAAGGTATATCTGTTTGGTCAATGATCCTGGGCCATGAAGTATCCAGATTTTTTGGTGTCTGGAACATGTCTCTGGATATGCAGATTACAGATTAGGTAGAGAAGATTCGCTTTCTTTATAAAGGTGGACCTATTCCAATCCCTTGAAGACTTTAGTAGAACTTAAGGCAGTGCTTGGTGGTCTTTAGTATGACTTTTATTCTCCTGCTTTCAAATCCCATCCAGACTGGAACATTCTGGAACATTCATCATGACTCTTGATCTCCATTTGTCATATGCCTATCTCAGGGCTTCTCAGACATGCTTGGTAATCTTTTACTCTCCCTCCCCTTTTCTCTCTCTTTCTCCCTGAAGAACGATCACTGATATAAAAGCCCCGAGAGACCCAGCATGTGAGTTCTTTGTTTTGTTTCCTGATCTGTGCAAGTCCTAGTCTCAACTCTGAATTTTCATGCATAGAAAATATCTACACCAGCACCATAAAGGTTTTGAGGACAAGCAGGCATCTGGGCCACTAACAAATCAGCTGCAGAAGATCTGAGGAGATGTTCTACTAAAGTAGACAAATACCCAACATGGCTGGGAACCATCCTCAGTGCACTTAATGATAAGGAGAACACAAGTGTACCACAACCAGGTATCACTATATGGCAGGGCAGGGATGAACCCACACTCCATGGCTAAGGAACTTTGGTATCAAATGAAAATGGAAGACAAGGAAAAGTGGAAAAATTCTTGAATGACAAACCATCAATGGCTTACTTTTTGAAGTTTTTATAGAATTTATAGAAGATGTGTTCTTTACAGGAAAAATGTCATAAATAGGTCTATGAAAACTGAGCTCAGAAGTTGCACAATTAATATGTAATTGATATCATTGATGATCAAAGGGAAACTATTTTGAAAAGAAATGTATCCAATTTTTACATAGAAAATAGAGCATAAACATATAGCATCTAATACTTGGGAAGTCACAGAAAGTATATGAACCCTCTGTGCCCCAATATTTATTTGTAGGGAATTATCAGAAATATAAGCATTGACATTTTTAAATGTAAAAATCAAAATGAAGATAACTGAAAATCTGCTTCTAATCTAAATGGCATCAAAATGACAAATATACAACTTACACTTGAGAGAATAATTCAAGGATTATTTTTCAGCATTTACCCACTCCACGAGGAAACTGAAAACTCTTTTTTATTTCCAAAGTTCAGTTACTGAAGATTTGAATGTGCTTTTTTTCCTGTTAAATTGTAGGCTTCTTTCTGGGCTAACTTTTATTTTCTTGCTGAAGGCACATCAATTCAATTGATAAACGAAGGAGAAAGCCGATGAGTTGAAGAGGCATACATCTCTTTTCTCAGAATTTATTCATAAATTAAAGATTCACAATATTTATCAATCCTAGCAGCTGCATGCGTACTCGGCTCACAGAGATAGGGCATGTCTGAATCTGTGCTCAAGCTTCCTACGGCCACATTTCAGCTTCTTTCTTCCCCAGGCTATTCTCATAAAATCAAACACTGCACCAGGAATGTGGGCTGTTCCCCTGTCCTCCGTGGTACTGCTGAGAGTCTGGGGCACTGGCCTTCATGAACCTTGTCATGCTTCTCATCGTCTCTTCTGACTGGTACAGAATTAGCATTTTGTTTAAACAAAGACCTGTTTGTTATACCTGCTTGCCACACTCCTGGCCTGACTTCTCTGTTGAGGATAGAACGAGGAGAAATCTGACCTACTGGCCTGGTGTGAGACAGCCATTCATGGTTTATCTACTCCAGCCCGGAGGGCGCCGAGCCTCAGCCTGAGCACGCACTCTCCCTACATCTCAGCGTCCTCTTTCCCAAACCTTTTCCAGGACAATCAGTTTGGCTAGAAAGGAGCTTGTCTTCCTCCAAATCATGGTGAAAATTGCATAATAAAAACCACAAGGCTCAAAATGCTCATCACGGACACCCAGAAAAGGCAGAAACCCAATACAGTAAGTAATGCATCTTACATGTGTTTTACTATTGAGAAAGGCACAAACAGGGCATGCCACCTTAAAAAAATGGTAGCCTGCTTGTTGATATGCAGAGAGCTGCCACTATTCTACTGGGAATTTGTGAAAAGAGTGTTCTGAAATTTGATAGGAAAGCTGAGTCCTAGCGGTGAAGGGTGTAGCCCCAAACACTCGAGCTAGGGCTGGTCAGTTGCCAGGTGTGCAGTTTGTGTATTCATGTGGTCAGGCACAATGGCACAAGCATGCACATTTGTGTATTCACACAGGCAGGCTCAGTGGGACCCGGTCTTCTGTGCTAACCTAGTGTTTCTCACAGATGAATTAGAGCATGAACATAACATTCAAATTTCTCATTACGCTCTTTGCCCTCGATTTATTAGTCCCATCAGAACAAACCGGCTCTGACCTGATTCTGCCCACAGCACTCCTGGCACCACCCATGTGGGTGTTTTCATCCAACAACTGATTCTCTGTGGACACAAACCGGGGATTCCACAGTCCAGTCTGTCTGCCCGACTCCTGTCAGAGTTAGCGCTTTGTCCTGCAGGTTAGGAGCTCAGGACTGCCCAGCTCAGACGCTGTCTGCATATGGGGGTCACACTTACCAAGACTTCTTCTTAGCCCACCACAAATTCCAAGTTCCCACAAACCCCCTCAGCTTCCACAGCTTTCTAGAATGGATCACAGAACTCAAGAAAGCACTTTACTTATGGTCACTAGTTTGTACTTTTTATTGTGAAAATACTGTACAGAGGGGTTACAATTACATGGGCAAGATCATGAGTACATTTCTTATCAAGCATTACAGCCTCCTCCTTTGTTTCCCCTTCCCATCCCTTTCCACCCTCCCTCTGCCCCGCCTACCCGATCCTCCTCCCCACCCAATCCTCTTCCCCCAAAGTTGTAAAGTTCGTTTTCGACATAACGACTTGTACATCTCATTGTTGCAATGGGTCCACCTGTATCCCTATTTAAACGATTTGTTTTTTCCCTTCCCCTCCACAAATTATACCAACATCAAATACAGTGAAAGCAGGGGTTATACCATGGGAGAGGGACATACAAAGCAACAAAGAAATCATCTTATAAATATGTTAGAAACAATCGCATGAAAGAAAAAAATCATTTAAATACTTATCTTGGGGTTCATTCCCCTAACATCAACTTATCTGACCTTTTCTGCGTGTCTCAGACATATACTAGTTATTGCAAATGAGGGAAACCATAGGACCTAAGTTTCTTTGGGCCTGGCTTACTTCACTTAATATAATCTTTTCCAAGTCTTTCCATTTCCTAACAA
>NW_027206068.1:80145774-80228274 GCF_024711535.1 Dipodomys merriami
AAATGCATCAGATGCATCTAATCTACTGAATATCCCGCCCACCTTGAACAGGTGTGGACACTCATGCTAGCCTGCATCTGGGCATCACAGGCCAGTGTGTAATACAGGGTTGCACAACTAAGGCAGTTCCCTGACTACCTGTATAGTGCTGACAATGGGCACACTGTGTGATGCGGCTTGTTTGTCATCATGACTTCCTGCTGACTGGGAAATGGGCCTGTCACAGCCCAGGATCGTGGCAGAAGGTCATGCTGCAGAGCATTAACCCTGCGGAAAGGCCAAATGTCAAGGCCTGGTCTCTACTGACTGCAGATCACCCAGCACCACTGCCAAGTAGGGAAACTGTGAATGCATTCATCTGGAACTGTGAACACTCTTTAGAGTGCACCTTTATTATTCACTTTACCTTCAATTTTATAGTTTACCTTCAATTTTATAGTACTCTTTTTCCGGGAACATCAGAGATGGAAATGCAAGCAAACATTTATTGAGTGTAATGATGTACCAGCACGACTTTCATCCACATTATCACCCTCGCACACCTTAAAAGCATGATTTCTTTCACAGGTGAGACAATTCAGGTACAAATAATGTAAGTAGTTTTCATCAATATACTCAGCTAGTAAATGGTAAAGTTAGGGTTCAAACCCAGCCCAAATTTCGAGAGAGACAGAGAGAGGGGGATAGAGAGGGAGGAAAAGGAGCAGGTGTCAGATTTATCCAACAAATCAGCTGAAAGACTTCTGCCCACTGAGTGACTGCAGTTGGACGGGTCATTTGCTCTGCTCGTGTACCTGGGTGGTCGTCTCTGAGGCTGATTGGTACCTACAGGGAAAGACCCTTCTGGACACAGCACAGCATGTGGTGCCTGGGTCACTTTCCCAGAGGATGTCGATGGGAAAACATGTCTTTAATTCTCAACCATGCATAAAAGATGCAGAAAACACTTGGAATTTAATATCCACCCTTCTTGAAAACATTTGTTTGAGTTCCAATTTTTGATCCAGTCTTATTAATCCAAGTCTTTCTCATTTTTAAGCTCCAATTTGCTCTAAAATTCTTTTCTAATCCTAGGGTGGATGTTTGGCTGTGCATGTTCTAAACATGGCACACTGACAAATGTTTTGGTCCTGACCTGGTCCTAGGACCAAGTCTGTGTCTTGGGTCATTCACATCTGAATGCCTAGGTTGTTACCGTATTAAAAACCTCTCCTTAGACTGCAACCAAGTTCTCATATGCTTCCATCACTTTGTCACCCCCAAGGATAGGTCTGCATCAACCCTAGCAGCTGTTTTTCCAGATGATTCCCAGATTGTTTCTTGGTGCACCTGCTGCTTACAGCAGGCCAAGGCTGCTGGGGCTGGTGCTGCCCTCCTGGACCACTTCCTGGAAGCTGCCTGCTCTGACTGCTGCTGCTTCACCCTCCAAGCACGAGCATCCGCCTTCACTGCCCACAAACACCACTCTGCTCTAGTTCTTCACTGTTCTCTAGCTGTCCCATTTCCAGTGCTGAAGTCTGGAGGTGGCTCTCCGGGGAAAATGGGCTGAGTGTGAGCTCATGCACACCTGAGTGTGAGCTCCTGCACACCTGAGTGTGAGCTCATGCACACCTCCCTGAGTGTGAGTGCATGCACACTTCCCTGAGTGTGAGCGCATGCACACCTCCCTGAGTGTGAGCTCATGCACACCTCTGAGTGTGAGCTCATGCACACCTCTCTGAGTGTGAGCTCCTGCACACCTGAGTGTGAGCTCATGCACACCTCCCTGAGTGTGAGCTCATGCACACCTCTGAGTGTGAGCTCATGCACACCTCTCTGAGTGTGAGCACATGCACACCTGAGTGTGAGCACACGCACACCTCTCTGAGTGTGAGCTCATGCACACCTCTCTGAGTGTGAGCTAATGCACACCTGAGTGTGAGCGCATGCACACCTCTCTGAGTGTGAGCTCATGCACACCTCTCTGAGTGTGAGCTAACGCACACCTGAGTGTGAACACATGCACACCTCCCTGAGTGTGAGCTCATGCACACCTCCCTGAGTGTGAGCTCATGCACACCTGAGTGTGAGCTCATGCACACCTCCCTGAGTGTGAGCTCATGCACACCTCTGAGTGTGAGCTAACGCACACCTCCCTGAGTGTGAGCTAACGCACACCTGAGTGTGAGCTAATGCACACCTGAGTGTGAGCGCATGCACACCTCCCTGAGTGTGAGCTAACGCACACCTGAGTGTGAGCTCATGCACACCTCTCTGAGTGTGAGCTAACGCACACCTGAGTGTGAGCGCATGCACACCTCTCTGAGTGTGAGCTCATGCACACCTCTCTGAGTGTGAGCTAACGCACACCTGAGTGTGAGCACATGCACACCTCCCTGAGTGTGAGCTCACGCAGGCCTCTCTGAGTGTGAGCGCATGCACACCTGAGTGTGAGCTAACGCACACCTGAGTGTGAGCTCCTGCACACCTCTCTGAGTGTGAGCTCATACACACCTCTCTGAGTGTGAGCTAACGCACACCTGAGTGTGAGCGCATGCACACCTCTCTGAGTGTGAGCTCCTGCACACCTCTCTGAGTGTGAGCTCATGCACACCTCTCTGAGTGTGAGCGCATGCACACCTCTCTAAGTGTGAGCTCATGCACACCTCTCTGAGTGTGAGCTAACGCACACCTGAGTGTGAGCGCATGCACACCTCTCTGAGTGTGAGCTAATGCACACCTGAGTGTGAGCGCATGCACACCTCTCTGAGTGTGAGCTAACGCACACCTGAGTGTGAGCGCATGCACACCTCTCTGAGTGTGAGCTCACGCACACCTCTCCTCTCAAGAGCCCCGCCCCCGCATTGATGTCAAATGCTTGAGAAGGGTCATTTCGTATATGTTTTTTCAGCACTCGTCCTTGTGTGTAGCAGGAAGATAAGCCTGGTATTGTCTAATGCATCGTGACCAAACCCCTTCTTTATTGTGCTGAGGGGACTGTAGCGCTGGACATTGGCTGTGGGGCGATCCGGTCTTGGGAGTTCTGCGCTTGTCTTGGCGCGGCAGCTGGACGCCGGTCAGCACCCCGGCCGGCCGCTCCCGCCCTAGCTGCACTCAGGCGTCTCGCAGGGGGCGGGGGGGGGTCCCCAAGGTCTGCCCCTGCGAGGCCGTGGATGGTCACGTGTTTCTCAGCCACAAGAGGCCCTTAGGAACGTCATCTAGATTCGCAACCCTCCTGGGAAAGGGGCTCCATTTCCGGACCCCATCTCCCGATTTCTGTCTTCTTAGCAGCTTAGTCCTGTGCCTCCTTGCTGTTGTCGGCACTCTGATGTCTTCCGAAGCAAGGTGATCCAGTGTCAGCAGAGCTTTTGTAAGGAGCCAGCCCTCCTTCACAGGATGTGACCATGACTCCCATTCATGTCTGAAACTGTCCGTGACACCAAACCTAAAGTAGGTGGTTTTTAAATATACATACACACGAATGATGAAATTTAATGTACAAATTAGGTACCATAGGGAACGATAAATAGTAAGAAGATTATAGTAATATACTGCTATAAAAGAGATGTCATCATATCATTTAGAATAATATGCACCTTAAAACTCATGATTTGTGGCATTTTTCTTTTCTTTTTTCAATTGTAAAAATACCATACAGAGGGGTTGCAATTACATGGGCAAGGTAATGAGTACATTTCTTATCAAGCATTGTAGCCTCCTTTGTTTCCCCTTCCCATCCCTTCCCATCTTCCTTCCCTATCCGCTTCCTCCCCTTCCCCTTTCCCCCCCCACCCCTCCACACCCCCACCAAAGTTATAAAGTTCGTTTTTGACATAAAGTCTTGTATATCTCATTGTTGCAATGGGTCCACCTGTATCCCTATTTAAACGGTTTGTTTTTTCCCTTCCCCTCCACAAATTATACCAACATCAAATACAGTGAAAGCAGAGGTTGTACTGTGGGGGAGGGACATACAAAGCAACAAAGAAATCATCTCATAAATATGTTAGAAACAATTGCAAGAAAGAACAAACATTTGAATCCTTATCTTGGGGCTCATTTCACCTAACATCAACTTAACTGACCATTTCTGCTTGTCTCAGACATATACTAGTTATTGCAAATAAGGAAAACAATGGAACCTATGTTTCTTTTTTTTTTCTTTTTTCTTTTTGGGTCCAGTCATGGGGCCTGAACTCTGGCCCTGGGCGCTGTCCCTCAGCTCTTCAGCTCAAGGCTAGCGCTCTACCACTTGAGCCACAGCGCCACTTCTGGCTTTTTTTTGCTTATGTGGTGCTGAGGAATCAAACCCAGGGCCTCATGCATGCAAGGCAAGAACTCTACCACTGAGCCACCTTCCCAGCCCCTATGTGGAGTCTTTTGAGGAACCTCCATACTGCTTTCCAAAGTGGTTGAACAAGTTTACACTCCCACCAACAATGCAGTAAGGTTCCCTTCTGTCCACATCCCCTCCAGCATCTGTTGTTATTAGAGTTCTTGATTATAGCCATTCTAACTGGGGTGAGGTGGTATCTCAATGTTGTTTTGGTTTGCATTTCTTTTATGGCTAGAGAGGTTGAGCATTTCTTCATGTGTCTATTGAACATCCTTCTTTCCTCTTCAGAGAAATTTCTCTATAAGTCTTTAGTCCTTATTTATTGGGCAGTTGTTTCTTTGAGGATTTATTGTTGGGGGATTTAATTTTTTGAGTTCCAGATATATTTTAGATATGAGACCCTTGTCCCTTGTATGGCTAGTGAAGATCTTCTCCCATCTGTGGGCTTTCTATTGATCTTGCTAGCTATGTTCTTTGCCATGCAGAAGCTCTGAAATTTCATGCAATCCCATTTCTCCAACCTTTCTTTGATTTGTTTTGTTTCTGGGTCTCTATTAAGAAAATTTGGGCCTGTGCTAAGGAGACCTAGGGTTTCTCCTATTCCATCCTGTAATGTTTTCAGAGTGTCTGCTTTGACTCCTAGGTCTTTGATCCATTTGGAGTTGATTCTGGTGCAGGGTGATATATAAGAATCTTGCTTTAGTTTTCTACAAGTAGTTAACCAATTTTGCCAGCACCATATACTGAAGAGGCTGTCTTTCTTCCATTCTCCTTATTAAAGATTAGATGGCTATAGGTGTGTGGGTTCATTTCAATTCTATTCCATTGGTCTGGAGGTCTGTTCTTGTTCCAGTACCAAGCTGTTGTGATTACTATGGCTTTGTAGTAGAGTTTGAAATTTGGTATTGATATTCCTCCAGCAGTGTTCTTTCTGTTGAGGATCATTTTTGCTATTCGGGGTCTTTTATTGTTCCATATGAATTTTTGGATTGCCTCTTCTATTTCCTTGAAGAATGAGGTTGGAATATTGAAGGTATTGCACTGAATTTGTAGATAACCTTGGGAAGTATTGCCATTTTCACAATGTTGATCCTTCCAATCCAGGAGCATGGGAGTTTTTCCACTTTCTAAGTTCTGTTTTGATTTCCTTTTTCAGGTTTTTAAAGTTTTTGTCATAGAGGTCCTTCACTTCTTTGGTTAATTCCTAGGTATTTTATTTTTTGTGGGGCTATTACGAATGGAGTTGCTTTCCTGATTTCAGCCATGCTTTTCTCATTGTTGGCATACAGAAAAGCCATTGATTTTTGAGGGCTAATTTTATACCCTTCTACTTTGCCAAAGTTTTGAATCAGCTTGAGTAATTTGGGATTGGAGTCCATGGGATTCTTTCAATACAAGATCATATCATCTGCAAAGAGGGAGAATTATACTTCATCTTTTCCTATTTGGATCCCCTTTATGTTTGCATCCTGTCTTATTGCTGTAGCTAGGCATTCTAATACTAAATTGAAGAGAAGTGGAGAGAGTAGACATCCTGTCTCGTTCCTGAGTTAAGAGGAAATGGCTTTAGTTTTATCACCATTAAGTATAATGCTGGCTGTAGGTTTGTCATATACAGCTGTTATTGTATTGAGAATGTTCCATGGATTCCTAATTTTTCCAGTACCTTCATCATAAAGGGGTGTTGGATCTTGTCAAATGCTTTTTCTGCATCTATGGAGATAACCATGTGGTTCTTAGCCTTGATCTTGTTGATGTGATGAATTATATTGTTTTGCATATATTGAATCAGCTTTGCATCCCTGAAATGAATCCTGTTTGATCGTGGTGTATGATTGTTTGGATGGATTGTTGAAGTCGATTGGCCAAAATTTTGTTGAGAAGTCTTGCATCGGTGTTCATAAAAAAAAAATAGGTCTATAGTTCTCTTTCTTTGATGAGTCCCTGCCTGAGTTTGGGATGAGGGTTATGATGGCTTCATAGAATGAGTTCAGTAGTGAACTTTCTCTTTCAATTTCATTGAAGAGTTGGAGGAGTATTGGTGTGAGCTCTGCTTTGGAGGCCTTGTAGAATTCCGTGTAAAACCATCTGGTCCTGGACTTTTCTTAGCTGGAAGGTCTCTTATTGCTGTTTTTATTTCAATGCTTGATATGGGCCTGTTAAGATGGTTTAACTCATCTTGGTTTAGTTTCGGCATGTCAATATTTGCTAGGAAAAGGTCCATTTCTGCCAAGTTCTCAAACTTATTAGCATAAAGTTTTGAGAAGTTTTCCCTTATAGTGTTCTGAATCTTGGTTCTTTCTGTGGTGATGTTTCCATTCTCATCTCTGAGTTTATTTATTTGGGTGTGTTTTCTTCTTTTTCTGATAAAATTTGCTAAGGGCCTGTCAATTTTAATTTTTTCAAAGAACTAACTCTTTGTTTTGTTGATTCTTTCTATTTTTTTTTAAAATTTGGATTTAATTTTAATGATTTCTTTCCATCTACTGGATTGGGGTTTAGCTTGCTGCTCTTTTGCAAGGTGGTTCAGATGTCTCAAATTGTTGGTTTCAGATCTCTCCAATTTGTTAATGTAGGAACTCAGAGCTAAAACTTGCCACTTAGTACTTCCTTTGCTGTGTCCCAGAGGAGCTGGTAATTTGTGTGCTCATTTTTGTTGAATATCATGAACATTTGAATTTCATTTCTAATCTCTTCCATGACCCACTGGTGATCCAACAGTGTGTTGTTCAGCCTCCATGTGTTACAGTACTTTCTTTGGTTGCATTTGGTGTTGAGTTCTAATTTTATTCCCTTGTCTGAGAGAATGCAAGGTATAACTTCTGAATTTAGACAAGTTTGCTTTGTGACCTAAAATGTGATCTATTTCGGAAAAACGTGTATACTGATGCTGCTGGGTGAAATATTCAGTAGATTTCTGTTAAATCTAGTTGATCTATGCAGTTGTTTAGATCTGTGCTTTCTCTGTTGAGTTTTTGCCGACCTGATCTATTTAGTGGGGATAGTGGTGTGTTAAAGTCCCCAAAAATTAATGTCTTTGGATCTATGTGAGATTTGAGGGAAAGCAGTGTTTCTTGGATAAATTTGGGTGCTCCGTTGTTTGGTGAATAGATATTTAGAATTGTAATATCCTCCTGAAGGAGATCCCTTAATTAATATGTAGTGACCTTCTTTATCTCTTCTCATTAATTTTAATTTGAATTCTATTTCATGTGATATTAGGATTGCAACTCCCGCCTGTTTATGGGGGCCATTTGCTTGGTTGATTTTATTCCAGCCTTTCATTTTCAAAATATGTTTGTTTTTATGGGCAAGATGTAACTCCTGAAGGCAGCAGATAGAAGGATCTTGCTGTTTAATCCAACTAGACACTCTATGTTGCTTAAGTGGAGAGTTAAATCCGTTAATGTTCAGAGATAGGACTGAGAGGTGTTTGGGAGTTCCTGCCATGTTATCCACCTTCTTGGGGGCTGCGGCAACTGGGTTCTTCCTATGGTTCTTGGATTCTCAGTTTGGGTGCAGTTTCTTGGCCTTTATTGTGGTCTTGTTGGTTTTCTATGTGTAGGACATTTTTAAGTATCTTTTGTAGGACTGGTTTGGTGGAGACATATTGTTTCAGTTTTTCTTGGCTATGGAAGGTTTTTATTTGACCTTCGGTTATGAAGGAGAGTTAGCTGGGTACAGTATTCTTGGTTGATAGTTGTTTGTCTTTAGGGCATGGCATAAATTATTCCAGGCTTTTCTTGCTTTAATTGTCTCTGCTGAGAAATCTGAGGTGATTCTAATTGGTTTCCCTTTATAGATGATTGATCTTTTCTCCTTGACAGCTTTAAGGATCTTTTTCTTGGCCTGAATTGATCTTGTGCTGATTATAATGTGATGGTGGGATCTCCTGTTCTAGTCTGGTCTATTTGGGGTTCTAATAGCTTCCTGTAACTGAATAGGCCTATCTTTTTGCATGCTTGGGAAGTTCTCTGGTAGGATCCTGTTAAATACATTTCCTAGACCATTAACTTCTGTCTCTAGGTGGTCCTCTACACCCATTATCCTCAGATTGAGTCTTCTGATGGTGTCTTCCAAATGTTGAATAGGTCTATCATATTTCTTGGATTTGTCTTGGATAGCTGTATGTTCTTTCTCTATAATATCTAGGCTGTCTTCAGTCCCCAAGATCGATCTTCTGCATGGTCTAACCTACTGTCAAGACTTTCTACTTTATTTATTTCTTTTCCTTCTACTTGGTTGGCTTTGATGGCTTTGTTGGAGCTTTGTTTTAGATCTTGCATGAACTTCTCTACTTCCTTAATTTAGTATTCAGTGTTTATTCTCAAATCACTTAGTTGATTGGTTATGGTTTCCTTTGACTCCCATTCCTTCTGTCGGGTTCCATTCAGCATTCCATTTGTGTTCTCCCTGAATTCTTTCAGCTTTCTGTTTATGGATTGCATGAATGCCTCTATTGATCTTTGTCTAGTCTCATCCCACTCTCGCAGTTCCTCAAGTTCACGCAATTCCTGTAGTTCTCAGCCTGCTCACGCCATTCCTGTCTTTCTCTTTGAGTGTTCTCAACCTGCTCATGCAATTCCTTTATTTCTCTTTGACTGTTCTCAACCTGCTCATGCAAGTCCTGTATCAATCTTTGAGTAGCTTCCTCACGTATTAATCTTTGGTTTTCCTCCTCTCTCTGCCTATCACGCTCACACTGAGTCCTTTGCAGGTTTTCAATCTTTTCATTCACCATGTTTACCAATAGTGTTTGTAGAGCTTTTGGGGAACTCTCCTCTGGATTATCCTGATTATCATGAGTTGGAGTTGAGATATCCGGACTTGCCATTTTTCTTGTGTTTTTCCAGCTTGTTCTGACCATTTGGTATGAAAGTAACACCAATTTTGTGCTAGAACACTATTTTAAGACAAGCGTCAACCAAAGTCCTGTAGTTGCACAGTCAAAATGGCTGCAGATAAAATCTAGTTCAACAGATACAATCTATTCAACATCAAACAACTATGGATTAATGGGCTAGGAACAGCAAAGAAGAATTTGGCAAGTCAGAAATTATTAGGTTTAGGGAGAAATGTGGGGGAAAATAGGATTAGAGGGATGCAGAGAGGTAAAAGGAGAGTGAATTTAACCAAATCTTAATCTCAGAGAGGGAAATGGATTGGGCAGAATGATAGGAGAGAGATTAAAAAAAAGAAAAAAATGAAATTTACAACTTTGGTGGGGGAGGGAGGATTGAGTGGGAGGGCGGGGGGGGGGGGGAGGCTGGGAAGGGATGGGAAAGGTAAACAAAGGAGGAGGGTACAATGCTTGATAAGAAATGTACTCACTATCTTGCCCATGTAATTGTAACCCCCTGTACAGTATTTTCACAATAAAAAATAAAAAAAAGAAAAAATGGAAAAACAAAAATTAAAATTAAAAAGTGAAACACTTAAAAATTATGTAAGTTTAAAGAAGTGTTATTGAGAGAAGAAGGATAGGATGTGAGGAGTGGAGGGATAGAAAGGAAACATGAAAAACTAAAACATAAAAATTCTTAAAATTAGTTATTTGAAAATTATATAGGTATAAATATATAATACTGCTATTAAAGAAGTTAAGCCTAAGAGGTTGTGAATTGAGTAATAAATTTCTGGATTAAGTATGTACACAATGGGGGATAAAATCTAATAATCGACGATGGGTATATATCTGGGGATGAGCAGAACAGCAATTAAGTCATGCGAAAAAGAAAGAGAAAAAAATGAAAAGAATAAAAAAAAAATACAAAAAAAGGACCAAAAGGTCAAAAGAGATTTTTAAAAAAGGCACACACACACACACACACACACACACACACACACACACACACACACACACACACCTAAAATAAAAATTATGAGAGGAAAAAAGAGAAAAAAGAAAAAAGATTAATAGAAAACAATTTTAAAAATAAAAATAAAAATAAAAAATGGTACAAAAAAGAGTTCTTTGATTTGGGGGGGGGGTGGAATGGGAAGATCCTGTATCTCCCCTGTGTCCGTAACCAGTCTCTTGGTGGAGTCTCTGGTCTGCTTGTGGTGTTTGGTTTTCCTGTGGCTTGATTGGGTTCTTAAGTCAGTTTGTTCAAGCAGACAGAAAAATGCTCTGTGTTACCCAGGATTTTGTGATCCTCCTTCCAGGCTAGTTCAGTGGGAGGGAGATCTGCTTTGAGTATCACAAAAGAAGGAGATGGCTGTTTCTTCTAGTTTGGAAATGCTGTGATGAGGCTAGATTCTGGGTAGAGTTGAGGCCTTTCAGCAAACAGTAGCTTTTCCCTGAGGGGCTAGCTTGTGAGATACTCACAGAGCCCCACCTGGATCCATTCTCAGGGTTTATGTTTACTGAGTTTCAATTGATTGTCTAGGCTGCTGTAGGGAGGGGCAGCCTCTGGCTCTGTTTACCCAGTGAAGAAAGCCACTCCTCTGGGGGCAGAGCTTCCTTTGCCAGGGCTGGGTGACTTTCCCTTGGGTGGAGCTGAGCCTGGCAGTTCAGGTCAGGTTCCTGTGACCTGCTAAATGGTTCTGGTTTTCTTCCAAGGCCTGAGTTGGAGCTAGCTGCTCAGCCAGGCCTTTGTCAGTATCAAAGATGGAGATGTCCAGTGGTGATGGGGGAGGGGTGGCCTTCCCTCCTCTGCTCCCTGAGAAGGAGTGAGGATGTCAGGGTTCTACTCATAATGGAGTCTTGGTTTCTGGGTTGTCTCTGGTCTGTGATCTGTAGGATGAAGATATCTGCTCCTTGTCAGTTGTTGCTGGTGTTGAGTCGAATCCGCTCACCTGCTGCATCTGGCACCTTTGTCCTGGACTCTCTCTGTTGTAGGTATGGCGGCTATGGTTGCCACTGCTGCCGCCACAGCTGCTGCAACGGCGGCTACTAGCAAGTGCTCAGATCTGTCTCCTTGCCTGGATTTTCCCTCTCTGGCCAAACTCTCTGTACTGTGATGGCACACTTGGTGTGATTCTCTGGGCTAGCACTAAAACTGCTTTCTATGCAAGAGCTTGTTTAGCCTCCAGCTTCTCCTCCGCCATCTTCCTCCGACTCTTATGGAATTTTTCTATTTAACATTTGTTACCTTAGCTTGCTATGGTGGTGCATGTTCAGGAGGCAGGAGATCATGAATTCAAATTTTGTTTCTCAAAAACAAAAGCAAAACATCCCTGCACCTCGACTGTCTGTGGGTAGCTGAGTACCAAAAGTGAAGTGGTGTGTGAGGAAGGCCACGGTGAGCACTGCGGACTGTGTGGTCCTCATCCCAACCCCAGTCCCTGCAGCCACCACAGGCAGTACCTCAGGATGAGCTACCTGCCACCAGCCAGCTTCCTGTGTGTCAGGCAGGAGTTTGTCTTCACAAACCCAGCTTGGCGTACCTTATCCTACTGTGTGAGATGGTCACCTTGTGTGGAACTTCCTGGGGAAATGGGCCACTTTCCCAGCTCTTGATATCTTCCCACATTAAGCTGGGTGCATCTTGTGCTTAGCTGTCACTGTCAAATAGGAAGATAAGGGTGACTTCTCTGAGTCACATCTCCTTGTTGGTGGAATCAGTGGTGCCCAGGTCCTCAGGCCAAAGCCTAGAAAAAGCATTTCCTCACCTACACTCATCTTAATGCCCAAACCCTGAGTGGGTCCTAGAGGCTATAACTTCAGACTGGGCTTCTCCTTCTGGCATGTCTTGCTGTGGCCCACTGAGACCAGACAGCTTGAAGCCACCTCACTGACTTTGTTCTGTGTTTCTCGCGAGCTTCTGTTACATTTAAAAATTATAGTCTGTCATCATAGCCTGTTTTTCCCACAATCCAATCCCTCATAACTCTGTTCACATAGGCCTTTCTCTCCTGCCCTGAGCACTGTGCCCCCTACCTCTCCTGCACCCCTCCCTGCAGGGCCATGGCATCTGTTGTGTTTTCTGTCTCAGGCCTCCCAGTACCATCATACAGACTTCCCTTGTCATCCACTCTCTTCTCAAACCTTCCAGGGAGACCCATCCTGACTGTTCAGGTGTTGTTTTCTAACTTTATTTTCTTCCCTCACAGCACCTATTCCCACTTCCAATCACACCATCAAGTAATTCCCTACTTGTTTTTGTTCTTTATTGGAGAGAGGCTTCACAGGGAAGAGAACTCACAGCTCTTGTTCATGATTGTGTGGGCGGTGAGCTCCTAACAGGCACCAGCAAGTGTTTCTTATATTAATCCATTTCACTGAAAGCCCTACTATTCCTCCCTACACTCTCAGAGGTTGGGAACCCTAAAGGATATTACAGAGGGGCAATTCTAGAGCAGAGGCTAGAAGAGAACTCAGTGCACAGACTGGGACCTGCACTTTGTGCTGCTTGACTCATACCTTTTTTTAATCTCTCAAGAGGCAAAATCAATGTATTTAAAAAGATAATTACCATTTGTTTATTCCTAAACTTATGAAACCTGGAATAATTTTCTTTATCTTTGACACAGAGAGAGCTGTTTTGGCAGCTAATGTTGACTGTGGAATGATTTTGACAATAAATGATTATCCTTGCATTAATACTTGAATTGGTTTAACAAGATATATTTTACATTTTCCATCAACTTTTGGATTGGAATCTAAGAAAAAATACACCAGCAAATTACATTTCATTAATGAGATGGTTTATTTAGAATAACTCGGTGTTAAAGCATGAAGCCCATGTCTGGGCTGAGTCCTAAGGAGCCACACTCCCAAGGCACTGCACCCCTGGGGGTTTACAACGCCCAGCAGCATTATTGCAGCCTAATGAAATAAATGTTGGTAGTTTAATGTCCAGTTTTAATGAACATTAAAATATTGCTGTGCTCACTTCAGCACACTACTAAAATTGTCATGATACAGAAAATTACCATGGTCCTGAATAAGGATGACATGAAAATTTGTGAAGTGTCCCATATTTTAAGGGAATGACAGAAATGGTGGGACAAACAGTAAACCAATTCAACAGTGATACTCACTAGAAACTATGTTGTAAATAACCTTTACTAGGTAACTCAAGGAGGAATAAAGGAAATCTATCTTTTGATTTTGCCGAAGCAATGGCTGACCTGATCAGGATTGAACAATGTTATAAAAATAAGAACTTGCCTAATGTTCAAACTCATAGAAATAGGAACTTAGGTGCTTACAGTTCATTGTTATCTATTACATGATAAACCTCCAGTTTCAAGTCTACCTAGGTTTCTACTGCTGTTCCTAGAATTTATTATATATTTGTGCTAGCCTCATAGACCCTCCCAACTACCATCATATGGGTAGCTTAGAAAATACACAAAATTTCTTTCACATTTCTGAGGAGAGAAATCCAAAATCAAAATGTTATGAGAACTACGCTCAGGGCTCTAGGTCAGGACCTTTTCTTGTCTGGGTATGTTTTTTGGCTTTATGACTAGTAGCATTTGACTCTTTATCTCATCATCATATGGCATTCTCGTTTTAGTATAGACCTATCTCCTCTCTAACTCTTCTTAAGAGGACACCAGGACTAGATTAAAGACAAATCTTAATCCAGATGACTTTATCTTAACTTACTTATCAACTGCATCTATGATTACCATATTTACATACATATTGTTCACTCAAGGATTCACTGCCAAACTATATCAGATCTTTAAAAATGAACTTACACAGAGCAACTCCCCCCAGGACTGTTTCATTAAATAGCAATGGAAGGAATGCTACTGAATTCATTCTATGAAGTCAATATATGCTCATTCCAAAATTTGACAGCAACACAACACAAAAGGAAAATCATGGATCAATCTCCTTGATAAACATTGATTTAAAAATTCTAAAAAAATTATTGCAAACAATTCAAAAGCAAATTAAAAAGATAATATTATATAATCAAGTTGGTTTCATATCAGGAATGCAAGGATGGTTCAAACACACAAATCAATTAACACAGTATGTAATGCAGTATGTTATCAGAATTAAGGTCAAAAATCAAAAGATTACAGATACAGAAAAAGACTTTGACATAATTCAATGACCTTCATGGTAAAGGCCTTGGAACAACTAGAAATAAGACCCATACTTTGACATAATAAAGGCGATCTATGATAATCCGACAACCAACATTATATTGAATAGGGTAAAATCAAGAAGGAAATAAGAATGTAGTCTCTCCACTCCTATTTAATGTAATGTCTAAACTCTTACCTAGAACAATAATTCAGAGAAAGAAATAAGAAGGGATACAAATAGGAAAGAAAGAAATCAAATCATCTTTCTTTACAATTAATATGAACCTGTACTTCAAAGACCCTAAACACTTCATCAGAAAGCTCTTAGTTCTGAAAAATAATGTCAGCAAAGTAGCAGGATACAAAAATAACATACAATGGTCTATAGCTTTTATATATGCTAATAATAAGCACTTTGAAAAAATCAGGAAAATCATTTTATTCACTAAAGCTTCAGGAATACTTGGGAATAACCCTCCGAAGGAGGTAAAATATTGATATAATGAAAAATACAAATCACTGAGGAAAAGAATTGTAGATATTAGAAAATGGACTCTGATGCTTATGGATGACAGAATTAATAGTGTCAAATGGCTATATTACTGAAATTTATCAATAGATTCTATTCAATACCAATGAAAATTTGAATGAAATCTTCATAGAGCTGGAAAAATATTCATATGCAAATGTAAAATACTCCAATAGCTAATGCAATTCTGAGTAAAAGGAGCAATACTGAAGGTGTTAAAATATCTTATTTCAAATTATACTACTGAGTTATAGTAATAAAAATATCAAAGTCCTAGCATAAAAACAGGCATAAACTATTAGATCAGAAGATTAAGAAATATACCCACACATCACAGTCATCTGATTTTTTACAAAGATGTTAAACACATGTTGGAGAAAAGATCTCATCTTTAGCAAACCATGCTGGATATCCATATATGCAAGATTAGCATTGTATCCCTATGTCTTGTCTTGCACAAAAATTAATTAAAATGGACCTCAGACCTTAAGTCATACTGGAAACTTTGAACAACAGAGGAAAGCAAAGGAAAAACATTTCGAGATAAAGACATTGACAATGACTTTCTCAATACAATTCTAAAGGCTTTGGCAATTCACAAATGGGTTACAAAAAATTTACAAGTATCTGCACAACATACAATTTGCAGACTGATGAGACAGATTACAGAAATGGAGAGAAATCTCTATTAGCTATTCATCCGATTCATCCAGGCTACAAATAATAATATCCAGGCTACATACAAACATATAAAGATTAAATGCTAAAGAACAAATGATCTAATCAGTAAATGGTCAAAGAATTAAACAGCTCTCCAAACAAAGAGAATAAATTGTCAATAATATTAAAATGCTTAGCATATGTAGCTGTCAAGGAAATGTAAATAGAAAGTATATTAAAATTCCATCTCACCCCAGTCAGAATGGCTGAACCAAAGAGAACAAGTTACATCAAGTGTCTCCAAGGATGTGGGGAAAAGAACTCTTACACACTGTTTTTCTTTTAAAGTAAATTAGTCCATCCACTATGGAACTCAATGTGGAGGTTTTTCAAAAATCTAAAAAGAAATACCTAGTGATTCAGCTATACCACTTCTTGGTATAGACCTAAAGCAGTATAGACCTAGAGTCAGTACATACTAGAGATAACTGCACACTCATATTTAATGCAACACTATTCACAATAGCTAAGTTATTAAATCAGCCTAGATGGTCATCAACAAAAGAATCTATAAAGAAAAATAAAGAAACCAATAAAGAAAAAGATACACATGTACTCATACATACAATAAATATAGGTATATGTATATACCTGTGGCAGGTGCTGATGAGTTTGCAGTGCATATGCTGATGAGGATCAAGACTCCCCAGCAGGCTGGGCTGAGGAGGGAGTAGACGACACGGTGGGCAGGCCTCACCCCGAGGTCCCTGAGACGGGCCTGGCTGAAACCTGGAACCTCACAGATGCCTTTCCCTGAGCTGAGGGTAGACGCGGTGGCACAGCACCGTGTCCACCACAGTACACTCATTGAAATCTATTCACCATTAGTAGAACTATGACATCATTCCCCATTTTGTAGATAAGCATAACAAAGCAAGAAATTGTGTAGGTGTTGTCAGGTCAGGGAAATCTTCCCCTTATTGTATCTATGCTAGCTAATTCCACACCTTCTACAGCATGCTATCTATGATGATTGTCTTAGGCTGAGTTCCATGGAGCCAACCCTGAGACAGTGATGATAGAAGCAAGGTATTTGGAGAGGTCCTCAAACAGATGATCTAAACGGCACTGTAACAAGACTCAGGTTAGCAGAGGAGAAGAAATAAAGGCGAGAGCAGAAATTAGTCAATTTGAAACCAAACCAATACAAATGATCAATTGAGGGCTGGCTTGTTATGAAAGATACTCAACAAAATTCTAGTTAGATTAAAGAGAGAAGACTAAATAAATCAGAACAGAAGTGAAAGAAACATTACAGCTAATACCACAAAATACACAGAATCATCAGAGAATACTGTGAACAATTAAAGGCAAAACATTGGATAACCTAGAAGACATGGATAAAGTATGTGAGGTATGTATGTTTTAAAATTCAGGAATGCTCATTCGTGTAGCAGACATATGCCTGAAAATGCAGAAATAGCAAGGCTTTAAAATAAAAATTTCCTCTAATACATTTTTGATGGCTCTGTACTCCCTCTGCTCCTACCCTTCCCAGGAGTGGGGAGGTGGAGGCTGAGGGTACAAACTTCTTAGAGCCAGGAGCACCCAGGGCCTGGGCACCCCAGGGCCTGGTCCAGGATTCCTTCTGCCCTGTCAACCTTTCTGTTTACCCTTTCCTCAAAACCAGCAAGCTGCCATAATCTCAATTCCCAAACAAGTAACCACATATTCTACATTTTGCATTACCATGTTCCTGCAAGAAGAAGTAATTTCCTAGAATACCTTAGTATTTTATTTGGAATCCATTTAGTAAGTGTACCAGAATCTACACAAGGAGGAAAGAACCCTACTTCATATTGTTATTCCTGTGCTGTGGGATGGGCCTGCAGAGAGGCCAGTCAGTGCTGATTTGGTTATGTCGCTAATGACCAGTGTCTCTTGGCCAGCTCTCCTGGTGGGAAGGAGCCATCCAAACCACCCACCACCACCCCAGGCTCCTGCTCAGGGGCAGCTGGCTGATGGCCAGACCCAGCTGAACACCCCGAGTCAGATGCAGTGTGGGAATGAGAGTGAGGACTGGCTCAGGGAAAGGCTGAGGACAGGTTAGGTGTAGCCAGCTCAAGTTCCAGTGATGGACATCTGGATGTCACATGCTTCACAGACACTCCACAGATGCTGCTGCCTGATTATACAAGAAGTGGCCATGGATTTTCAGTGAGTGTATGCCTGGTGGGTGACTCTGTGTGTGTGTGGCGGGGGGGCTTTCTGTGGACATAGATTGTTTTAGAGAACTGATTTCCAGATTCCCAACTTCTTGTGCATGGTTTAAGAGCTGCCTGAGACACCCTGAGAAGCAGCTGGCTCTTACACTAAAATCTCAATAAGCAGGACCCACAACATGACAAACAGTTTCCAAATCTTTGTTTTCAACAAACTAAATTTGGATTATTCAAAGATTAGCTCACCATGAAATTAGTTTTGATAAACTATTGTGCAGTGTTGCCAAAACACAAAGAAAATTTAGTGATACTGTTACACAAATTCTTTCTATTTGTATCTTACTACATAATCAAAATAAAAGCGAATAAAATTATAGCTAGAGCTTTTCCCTAGGCAATAGGCATAAAAAATACATGAATGACAGCCAAAAGTCCTATTAACCTCATACAGAGGTGATTCTCTTCAATTTTTGTTCCTTTTGATCACAATGAAAATTTGTATGTTTTGGTAAGTTCCAGACTAGTAACAGCTATAATGGTAACTAAATCCAGAAGCTTCTGGCCGCAGAATGCTCCAAGTGAGGAGTTCAGGTTCTGGTCTTGGGTCATCCACTCATCCAAGTTTTAGCTCTGACTGTCCAACGGGGGGGGGGTGTGGGGAGGGCAGTGCACAGAAGGCTGAGCTGTGGCTTGGTGCTATAGACTTCATGGTAGTCTTAAGCTGTGGAAACATTACAGATGCCCGGCCACCAGCACCCAAGATGAGCTCCACTGTCACTCTTCCACAAGCCTGATCTGCCTTTCCCAGAGCCTCAAAGTCACCTTGATGTTAAATGCTTATGTGCTCAACTACCAACACAGACAAAATCCTGCTTTGTGGTTTGGATATTCTGTTTCCTTACTTTTCTGAGTCTCAGATGTTAGGCTAAGCAAAAGTCCTTTATTTAAGTTCAACCCGATCTCTGAATACTGTCTTCCTTACTTTCTGGCTTAAATCAGTATGTAGCTAGCACTCTTAGGATTCTGTATAGTACATCAAGTGTACTTTTCTATCTAATGTGAGTGCTAATAGTATAAGCATCAAAGAATAATCTCCCCCAAATGTTCCCTTTGTGCTAATTTGGCAATAGAATCTAGTGTAATAAATATTAAACATCCCCACAGAGATGAATTAATATAGAACCAAAATTATTATCATAAATGCATTAAATGCTGAATACTCACCTGAATTAGATATATAAAAATCTAAAATAAAAAATCATTTCTTCTGTGGACACAAGATTTCCTTAGAATATTGAAGAAATGGGAACTAGTATCATAGAGAATGAGAGTGCATTCAGACATATAGCAGATAATGAAAAAAAAGTCACAGAATGAAATCCAGTAAAATGTGACCTGAAGCTATAAAATTAGAAAATGATAGACAAGAACTTAAGTGATATTTAACGTTTACCAGTTATTCATGAAGGGCTGGATCAGATGTTACACATATACCCTGAGGAGTTATGCCATAGCAATGATGTTATTTATATTTGTGGACAGGAATCACTTCACCAGTAAGCCTGGGTGGATGAGCCTTCTCCCATGACTAACGTGACTACAATTCCTCATCCAAATGGGGCACTTGGGAGATGAAAATCAAAATGTAACCTGGAATAGTAACTAGACTCTAGGCTACCCTGGGGCACCCTAGGGCTACCCATGGCCACTACACTGCACACCCTCAGCAAGTCATGAATTCCCTTGAGAGAATTAGCCTTCTCAGGTGCAGAATTTTTCTGCCAAAGAAAACTACTATGTTCCTCATAACTTGCTTTCAGTGCCCATAGGAGGAAGAAAGAACTCAGAAAAAACACTATACCTCAGAACAATGATATTAATGAAGGCAGAACAGTAAGCAGTATTTATTGCTCAGCAGTGACCGGAAGGCAAACTGTGGTACAATAATTTAATGTTCATGAGCATTTTGCCCTATAAAAGTATTTTAAATTCAAATGTTGAGATATGTCTCATGTATAAAAAGAAGTCTACTAGCTGGCTAAAAAGAATCCAAAACATTAAACATTCAGGTTCTTAATATTCCTGCAAAACCATCAGACTTTCCTAGTAGTCTCCTTCTGGTAGGGAACTGTTTTTGTGTGACTATCAAATTGCCAGGCTTCTGCTGGGTGCCAGTGGCTCATGCCTGTAATCCTAGCTACTCAGGAGGCTAAGATCTGAGGATCACGGTTTGAAGCCAGCCTAGGCAAGAAAGTCCACGAGAATCTTATCTTTATTCAACACCAAAAAGCTGGTTATCAAGCTGTGGTTCAAGTGGTAGAGTGCTAGCTTTGAGCACCAAAGCTCAGGGATAGTGCTCAGGCTGAGAAATAATAACTTTATTTATAGTAACTTTATATGCTGTGTCTATTAGTTCTTTGAGTCATGAAAATAGTATTTACCTCCGTTTTTCTCATTCCACCTCACAGTGATGACCATGTTGGGGTCTGCTGGACAGTCAGGATGTGTGGGCACCTTGGAAAGCATTATTGCTAGTGTGGCCACAGAGAGGAAACGGGTGTTTGATTCAGCAAAGTAAGGCTTCCCCCTGCATGGTGTCATCATGCCATCCTGGGAGGACACGAAATGAACAAGGAGCAGAGGGGTGGCGGATTTCCTTTCTCCGGGAGCTGGTCTATCTATCTTCCCCCAGTCCTGGATGTCGGAACTGCAAGTTCTTTACATCTCCAGAACTCAAGAGTTGCACATCCATTTCTCAGCACTTAGTGTCACACTCAAGATTTCTACCATTGATTTTCTTGGTTCTGTGCTGAGCAACATCATCAGCTTCCTTGCTCTTCCAGATTGCTATAGGGATTTCATGGTTTTCATAACTTCTGACCTAAATTGGATTGAAATCTCAGCGCTACGGGTTCCATTTCTCTGGAGAACCCTAATACAACTCTGTAAACTTTACATGTGTCATAAAATTTCCCTGCCCTTGCCTTCCTCCACACGCGTCTGTGATAGTTACTTCTGATATTTTATAGGATCTATAGGACCTTTATAGGATTTATGAGATCTTTACCGCTTGTTTCAGATTATTTGTATTTGGGAAAATGTCTTCATCTCTACATCACTTTATATTAACAATATCCCCTTCCTCCTCTGTAGCAGATTGTGTTTATGATCATATTTTCTTGTAAATTTCCCAGGGCTTGACAGAGCTGTATGACTTGATGTGCCTCCAGTAAGAATTTATCAAATAATACAATAACTGGGTGAACTATGAATAGAAAGAATGGAGGATGGAAAAAAAGAGGGAGGAAGGAGCGAGAACCTTACAAATATAAGTACTGAGCAAGTGCCCACTGCCAAAATCACTGTTAAATCAGGCAAAACCCTGGGACCTGCTTTTCTGCCATGCTTTCTGCACTAACTTCTAAGTTCAACTTCTAACCACCCACTCAGTACCAACCTCTGAGGCTCTGGGCTTTTCTTTTTTTATTGTATACACAAAATATATGTTTAAATGATTATCTTTCAGTAGTTGTACAAGGGAGGGGTCAGTTAACAAAGCAGTATATGAGTACTATGTATGTTGATCATCCCTTCCCTTCCATCTCTGTTTTTGTGGTATACACAATAAATTCTTGACTGCATTCTTTTCCTCTCATTTTCTAACTGAATTATAATGGATGCTATGGACAGTTCAACTGGTACAATTTTCTTAGAAAGATTAAGTCAAAGCCCAACAAAATAAGCACCAGGAAATGGGTATTTGCAAGAGAGGGGCGGGACCAAGGGGGAAAAGGTAGATGATGGGCTGTTTCTTGAAGACCAATACATAAAGTAACTTGAGAAAAGTCTTAGATAGCAGAATATTAGTAACATAATAAGCATCTCTTATTTACTTCAAGATAATTTTATGAAGCCATATTGCCTTAATCTCATTGAGCATAAATGTTGGTGGTTTGAGTTTTCCATTTCTCCCCCAAGCATTAATCCTTCATCTGTCCCAAAGGAAATGCTAATCTGGTTCTTTTGCTGCATTTCCAGATCATGGTACAACTTTTCAGGTCAGCATGCCCCTACGGAGAAGAGCCTTCTTTGTGGTTCACTTCGCATTACTTGATTGCTTCCGTTTTTTGGGTCAGCTATGCATGTTCTGTTAATTTGGTTTGATGCATCTTGAGGCAAGAGAGCACTTTCAGACTTAAAAATATAAATTTAACAGGAAGAAAAATGTAGAGAAAGGAGAGAAAGATCCAGAGGAGATCCACAGAGATAGCATAATTGCTCTCACTATGGGTAGGATCGTTGGCAACAGGAATTCTCCCTTGGAGGATGGAAATGGAAGAGGGTGCACACATGGTTCAGGATAATAACCAATGCAGTCATCTTTCAGAAGAAATGTGGATCCTAAGCAAGCTCCCTTCTCTACACTCTTAGGCCCCTATCCTTTTGTTTTACCATTCCATCCTCATAGCTCCTGCTCTTCCATTGTGTCTCATTCCAGGTTAAGGCAACAATGACACTGAGTGAATTTTCTTCCATTGCCTGTTAAATTACAGTGGCTTGAATGAGATGTCTGTAAATCAGTTTATCATGGGTAACTTTGCCTTTCACATCTGAGCATCTAACTAAGCTGAGCCTTGACCCTGCCTGTGTTTAGGGGTTGTGTTGTACTTAGCAAGCATTATTTTTAATACTGAGAGTATTCTGCCCAGCAAGAACCCTTGTGGAGGTGTGATGCATCTTGAGATAGCCCAGCACCTCTTTTGATTTCTTCTAGGGCACAGATATGTGCCATTTGCTTTTTGTTTTGCTATAGACAGACAACCAGCCGAGTTCATGAAAGCCAAATGCATAAATGAAAAGATGCCTTACAAATTGCTTGAACCTGTGCTACCCTGAGGGTGTGCCTGTGCGTCAAGCCTTTAGAGGCTGGTAGGGATTGTGTAGAGGAGAGAGGCTCAGGTTAGGAGGTCAGTGACAGACACTGAAAGCAGCTAGGAGAATAAAGAGAGCAGGGTCCCTGGGTCTATAAAGTAGGGAGCTGTGGTACTACCGGGTCCCGCTGGTGCTGGGACATTAGTGTGACACCACTCAAAGATCCAGAAGACCGGGAGGAAAGAAGGCCAAGTACAATGCTTACTTCTGAGGCTCTGATATTGGTAGTGGGAATGTGTTCATGAGAAAGCCCCGGAGACTTAGCCTGCTGGTAGAGCCTAGGTGCACAACTCAGCACACCTGACCTGTGGCATGTCTTTCTACCACCTGACCTCATTTCTTACCTTCATAGAATGACTGTGTCTTGCCTATTAGAACACTTTTTTGTTGCTAGTTGGAAGAATAATCAAGAAATCTAGTTTTAACATATGAAGTAATTTTATTTCCTAATATATATCCACTGTTCACATAGAAATCAAGCATAAGCCAAGCACAGGTGGCTCATGCCTATAATCCTAACTACTCAGAAGGCTGAGATTGCAGTTCAAAGCCATCCCGGGCAGGAAAGTCTATGAGACTCTTATTTCCAATTAACTACCAGAAAACCAGAAGTGGCACTGTGGCTCAAGTGGTAGAGCGCTAGCCTTGAGCTGAAGAGCTCAGGGACAGCTCCTAGGCCTAGAGTTCAAGCCCTACAACTGACAAAAAGAAAGAAAGAAAGAAAGAAAGAAAGAAAGAAAGAAAGAAAGAAAGAAAGAAAGAAAGAAAGAAAGAAAGAAAGAGAGAGAGAGAAAAAGAAAGAGAGAGAAAAAGAAAGAGAGAGAGAGAAAGAAAAGAAAGGAAAGAAAAGAAAGAAAGAAAGAAAGAAAGAAAGAAAGAAAGAAAGAAAGAAAGAAAGAAAGAAAGAAAGAAAGAAAGAAAGAAAAGAAAAGAAAAGAAAAGAAAAAAGAAAACATGATCAGGTCAAATTTGGAATTAAGATTTGCCTAATGTCAAAACAAATGTTGAATTAGAGTTAGGATGAGGATTATGGTAAAGGTAAGGGTATCGTTTAGAGTTAGAGTTAGGTGTGAGGCTAGAAATGGGATTAGAATTTTGGTTTAGCATGGGAGTGAGGGTTAGGGTTGTTAGAGAGAGGCTTAGGTATCTTAGGGGTAAGCGGAGGGTTAGGATTGGGAATTGATTCCAAGGACTTGTATATGCTAGCTATGCACTGTGCCACTGAGATATACCCTGTCCTCGTGGTGGAATTGTTTCATGGGGATCCACAGTTTATGTGGAATCTCATTGTCTGTGTATTGGTAGAATTGAAGATAGACTGAGGTATAGGGTTGATGAAAAGAGAAATGATTGAGGTAGCAATGATAATTACCATGAATCTAGATGCTCTGTGTTGAAAATAATATGTTGGATTTGGTGAGCAGGTCTTCTCCTTAAAAGTGTAGCGTCTCCTCAAATAACAAGTGATTATTTTGCACTCATCTATCTTTCTGTAGAGATGAGCGGTAGATAAATTGCTGTGGACATGCAGAAGTGAGAATAGCACACACCAAATCCAGGGCCTGCCTGCCAAGGTCCCTGTAAACCAGTGGCGTGGTTGGAAGGGGAAGTTGATGTGGTGGCTTCAGTGCAGGAGCTGCGATGTAGTGCCTCCAAGGGAGGTACTTGCTCTTGGGGATGAAAAGCAGAGGCTCCAGTAGTGCCTCAGACCATCTGGGTGGCCTTTACACCAACCAGCGGTTTCTATTGCAGATTACTTCTTTGAACAGACTTTGAAACACTGAGTTATGGTAAAATATAGGCCTCTCAGAGGACCCTAACATTGAATACTGTGTAATATGGGCCTCTTTGGGAAGAAGGAAAGCTTCCCATATGATAAGGGGGAATGAGAGTTGGAGTAAAAGATTGGCACTGTCCCTGAGGCTTTGTGGTCAGGGCTAGAGATCTACCACTTGAGCCACAGCCCCACTTCTGGCTTTTTGGTGATTAATTGGAGATACTTTTTTGCCCTGGCTGGCTTTGAACTGTGATCCTCAGATCTCAGCCTCATGAATAGGATTACAGGCATGAGTCACTGGTGCCCAGCTTTAAGTTGTTTGTAAATTTTAAAAATAGTCAAAATTTTAAAATAGCTTTAAAACTTTAATACAAAATAGTATTGTTTAATACTTCTATTTATTTCTCCCATTCAGTTTTGCTTATCAGAACATACTGTCAAATTGACACACTGTCAATTTCCCTAAGGCACATCGTATTTATGGTAATCTTATTTTTATTGGTAATTTTCAACAAAGACATCATCATATATATCTCCTCTTTTACTTGTCCTCTATATTTTTATCTTTTTCTCATATATAAACCCAGTAACTTAAAATGTAATTTTAAATAGTTTGACATTATTTTCATGTCAAAGAAAAATCTTGTAAATATTGTGACAAGTATGGCCTATAGCTTCAATATACGTAGATTTTAATCTTTTGATAGTTAAACATTCATTTGTCTTTTATTATCTTTAAGTAGTAGTATCAAGAGGTATCAACTCCACAAGTCAGTTTGTAAGTACAATAAATGTCTATCAATGTCACCCTTCCATCACTCTCCTCCACGATAGTTAGAATCTTTAAATTTCATTTCCTTGTGTTTGGGAACCTTTTGCCTTATAGAATATCCTTTGAGGTTCAGAATAACTCTGAAAAGAAACAAAAACCAAGATTCAAGCTTTACTTTATTCTGGCGTACAGATAATTGATTCTTACTTGCCATCTCATTGAGAAAATACAAATGGTATAGTTCTGTCAAGAGACATAGCTGTAAAACTTGTGAGCTTGTTTTTACTAAGGGCGAATCACTTCCATAGGCAATGGAGAAGAAACTGTGCATGCCACTAGAGTCCAGATACCTGCCTAAGTATGTTAACTGGAGTACTCTTCTCCCTGAGAAGTATGGTAATTCTATTCATTGCCAGCACTTATGGATAACAGGGCCTCACCCTTGCTGACTAATGATTCCCAGTTACAGAATTTGCCACTAACTTATATTTTTACTTGTCAACATGATCTCTTAAGAGATGATGAATTTATGTATGTTTCAAGACTTCAAATGTTGGAGTTCAGTTTGCTTGTGATCATATATATATTATATATAATCATATATATAATCATATATATTATCATATCCCTCTCAATGGGTTTTTGTACATTTTTATTGTAAAAATACTGTACAGAGGGGTTATAGTTACATGAGCAAGGTAATGACTACATTTCCTATTGAGCATTGTTATCTCCTTTGTTTTTCCTCTATCCTCCCTTCCCTCCCCCCTCCACAACTACTCCCCCTCCCTCTCCACCCCCACCTTGCCCCCACCCCCCACCGAAATTGTAAAGTTCATTTTCAACATAGTGTCTTGTACATCTCATTGTTACAATGGGTCATCCTGTATCCCTTTTTAAGCATTTTGTTTTTTCCCTTCCCCTCCCCAAATTAGAGAAGTGTATATACAAGATGCAGGGCACTGGAATCAAATACAGTGACAACAAGGGTTATACTGTGGGGGAGGAGCATACAAAGAAACAAAAAAGTCACATAGTGCATTGTAAGTATGTTAGAAACAATAGCAGGAAAGAAAAAAATTATGTCCCTATCTTGGGGTTCATTTTGCTTACAATCATCTTATATGTACATAGCTTTTGACCTTTTCTGCTTGTCTTAGACATGTACTAGTTTCTCAATGGGTTTTGACTGTAATAATTGTGGTGAAAAGAACAATGTTATTTTTATTGTCTAATCTAGATTTTAATTAGTTATGTTAGCATATTAAATTTATAAATTTTAAGTTGCATACATGAAGTATAAGTCATTTTTATCTGTTTTACTTTCTTACAATTTGTATAATTGTTAGTTCTACAGGAACTAATGTTTATTAAATTGAGAAGTAAGTACAGTTATTACATAATTAGAGAAGACAAGTTTCAGATAAGCCCCAAAAATTTAATAGTGAGTGAGATGAGGAAAGTGAGGGAAGAAAATTCTTAAAGGACATTGAAACTATTCCAAGAGCTCTGTATTAGGTTCCTATGGTTTTGTAACATGAGTTTGGTGAATGAAAAAAACATATATCCTCTTCCAGTTCTGTAGAGTCTAAAGTCCAACACTCCTTTAGCTGTGCCCAAATCAAGACATCGCTAAGAGCCAAGGCTCCTCTGGAATCTCTAGGGACTCTTTGAATATTTCCTCTTCTAGTGTCAGGTAGTTTTCCTTGAAGGTAATCCAGCGTCTTCAACTATCTCTCTGCTTTGTCTTTACATGGCTTACTTTTCTTCCTGGTCAATTCTTCCTCTGCCTCCTAATTAAAAATATGCTTGTTTGTATTTTAGGCTCACTCAAATAATCTTGGATACATGCAATTATTTAATTGCATTTGCAAATACTCCCAACGTTTTTTAATCACATAGGGTATAATTCCTATAGATAAAGATGAAAATACCTTTTGTAAGCGCAATTCTTCTTATTGTTATTACCTTATTGCCTACACTGAGTTTGAACTCAGGGTCTCATTCTTGCTCAATTTACTTGTTTGGTTGATGCTCTCCCACTTTAGCAACACTTTTAGCCTGGCTTTTTGTTATTTATTTTAGAGAAGGAGTCTTGAATACTTTTTTGCTTGGGGGCTGGCTTCAAAGGTCAACCTTTAGCTCTCAGCCTCCAGAGTAGCTATAAGCACAGGAGTGAGCCCCTGGTACGCTCTGTTAAACCAATTAAAATATTTTCAGGCAATCACTATTATTTTCAAGAATCTAATCTATTAAATACATACTCAAGAATGTTGAACTTAAGAAATATATCATGTTAAATTACCCAAATGTGATAGGACTTCTGAATGTTTAGTTGAGTAGAATCATAACAAGCAAGTAAGGATTTAATAATGTGAAGTACGGTAGTATGAAATCTTAGGCATTAGGCATAATCATCTGAATCAAGTGAAGAAGATAAAATGTAGTAAGAAGTGTGTGTTGTGTGTGTGTAAATCAATAGTCCTAAGAGAAAGTGAAAATATTCAGCCTAGTTAGTTGAGACCAGATACTTTTGTTAACTCTCCATTTTACAAAAGACAATTTCAACAGTACACAAACCAATAAAAAATTAATGTGTGTAAGGAAATTAATATTTGTTTAGGGTAGAATAGGTTGTGTATTTACATGAATGTATAATATCTGTGTCAGCCGTGTTGGCTGAGTTCATTAGCTTTGCAGTAGGTTTGATTGGGCTTTTTGTTTGCTCATTAAAAAGAAATGCAACTGTCAAAAAATAGAAATTAACTATGTTCATAGAGGCATATGATTTCCCTGTCACAGATCAAAATAAAATGCACTTGGCATGGTAGCACATGTCTGTAATCCTAGCCACCTGGAAGGTGAAAATTGAAAGGATCACAGTTTGAAGCCAGACCAGCTTAAATGGATGTGGTGGTACACACATGTAATCCCAGCCCTGTGAGAGGCCATAAATAGGAGGACCATGGTTTGAAGTCAGCCCGAGACAAAATTGAAAGACCCTATCTAAAAACATAACTAAAGCAAAAAAGTGATGGGTGTTGGCTTAAGTGGTAGAGCACCAGCATAGCAAGCATGTGACTGACACCAATACCATCCAAAATCAAATGAAAACAAAAGATAAAAGAAACTAAGTGTATCATGGGATCAATTTTTTCCATTGAGATATAGTATCTATATAGACACCATATACCACCAAAACTGCAATCTTCATAGTTCTTATTGAATCTTCTTTAAGTTGTATTTAAATGCAGCTTTAGGCCATTGTAACCTTTATTTTTAAACTTTATTTTTTAATTGAAATGGTGATGTGCTGGGGGTTGCAGTTACATAGGTAAGACAATAAGTACATTTGTTTTTAATTATCATTACCCCATCCCTCCTTATCCCCCACTTACCCCTCCCCCCCAGTTGTAATGTTCATATCCCACACGGTGTCAAGTGAGCGTCAATGTTGCTGTGGTTCATCCGTTGTTGTGCTGTTCCTGTGATTCCCTTTCCCCTTCACATAATTGCATTGTCTATTATGCAGAACATGAGGTACAGAAAGCTAAGAGAAATGAAGAAAGAAAAAACAATAGAGAAAAGAGAAAGAACCATATACAGGTCTAATGAGAGTCCCTTTTTCCCAAAAGCTGGAGTTTAGTCCTTTGCACTCAGCGTTTGGGATCTTGAGATTCCCCGTTAAGATTATCTTCTATATATTCTAGTTCTTACAGATGAGGGAGATCGTGTGACCTGCTTTGCTTTGGGTTTGGGTTACTTCACTTAATATAATTTTTTCCAAGTCTTTCCGTTTCCTTCTGAAGGGAACACTGTCGTTCTTTCTGATGGAAGCACAGAATTCCATCGTGTGTATGTACCGCATTTTCTTGATCTATTCATCTACCAACGGGCATGTGGGTTGGTTCCATATGTTGACCTCGAGGTAAAAGCAGGTACCTTGAAAATATTACAAGAAGAAATAGGAGAAACACTAGGGCTCCTTGGCACAGGTCGAAACTTTCTTAATAAAGACCCAGAAACACAACAAATGGAAGAAAGGCTGGGCAAATGGGATAGCATGAAAAGACAGAGCTTCTGCAGGGCCAAGGACAGAGCTAGCAAGATCAGTAGAAAGCCTACAGATTGGGAGAAGATCTTCATAACCATACAAGAGACAGGCGGTTCATATCTGAAGTATACCAACAGCTCAAGAAGTTAAATTCCCCAGAACAAACCCCCAAAGAAACAACCACCCCATTAAACAGCGGGCTGGAGACCTTAAGGGAGACCTCACGAATGGCCAAGAGACACATGAAGAATTGCGCAGTGTCTGGCACATCAGAGCAGCGTTGAGAGTCCACCTCCCATCAGTCAGAATGCCCACAATCCAGAAACAATCAAGAAATCCAACAGCAGCTGATGCTGGGGGGCGTGGCCGGAGGGGAGGCGGCTGCGCTGCTGGGGGCGTGGCCGGCGGGGAGGCGGCTGCGCTGTGGCCGGAGGGGAGGCGGCTGCGCTGCTGGGGGCGTGGCCGGAGGGAGGCGGCTGCGCTGCTGGGGGCGTGGCCGGAGGGGAAGCGGCTGCGCTGCTGGGGGCGTGGCCGGAGGGGAGGCGGCTGCACTGTGGCCGGAGGGAGGCGGCTGCCCTGTGGCTAGAGGGGAGGCGGCTGCGCTGCTGGGGGGCGTGGCCGGAGGGGAGGTGGCTGCGCTGCTGGGGGCGTGGCCGGAGGGGAGGTGGCTGCGCTGCTGGGGGCGTGGCCGGAGGGGAGGTGGCTGCGCTGTGGCCGGAGGGGAGGCGGCTGCGCTGCTGGGGGCGTGGCCGGAGGGGAGGCGGCTGCGCTGCTGGGGGCGTGGCCGGAGGGGAGGCGGCTGCGCTGCTGGGGGCGTGGCCGGAGGGGAGGCGGCTGCGCTGCTGGGGGCGTGGCCGGAGGGGAGGCGGCTGCGCTGCTGGGGGGCGTGGCCGGAGGGGAGGCGGCTGCGCTGTGGCCGGAGGGAGGCGGCTGCGCTGCTGGGGGCGTGGCCGGAGGGGAGGCGGCTGCAATGCTGGGGGCGTGGCCGGAGGGGAGGCGGCTGCGCTGCTGGGGGCGTGGCCGGAGGGGAGGCGGCTGCAATACTGGGGGCGTGGCCGGAGGGGAGGCGGCTGCGCTGCTGGGGGGCGTGGCCGGAGGGGAGGCGGCTGCGCTGCTGGGGGGCGTGGCCGGAGGGGAGGCGGCTGCGCTGCTGGGGGCGTGGCCGGAGGGGAGGCGGCTGCGCTGCTGGGGGCGTGGCCGGAGGGGAGGCGGCTGCGCTGTGGCCGGAGGGGAGGCGGCTGCGCTGCTGGGGGGCGTGGCCGGAGGGGAGGCGGCTGCGCTGTGGCCGGAGGGGAGGCGGCTGCGCTGCTGGGGGCGTGGCCGGAGGGGAGGCGGCTGCGCTGTGGCCGGAGGGGAGGCGGCTGCGCCGCTGGCGGAGTGCACACTGTTCATCCACTCCGCGCGTGGAGCGCCCCTGTGACCTGCCGTCCCCCTCCCGGGGCCCCCGCGATGTCCACACCCAAGGCCACACCGTCCCCCTGACCGGCACCGCTTCTTCAGGGCCCCGGCGGCGAGCAGGAAGGCAGCGCCCCTGGCGGCCACTGCCCATCCCGCAGCCTCGGGCCGCCCGCCCGTCCGCCCCCTCCCTCCCACCCCCTCCCCCATCCCCCTCCCCCGTCTTTTTTCTTCTTTTTCTTTTATTGTGAGAACACCGTGCAGAGGGGTTACAGTTACATGGCACGATCACAAGTACACGTCCTATCAAGCATTGTAGCCTCCTCCTTTGTTTCCCCTTCCCATCCCTTCCCATCCTCCCCCGTACCCCACCCAATTCCCCCCTCCCCACCAAAGTTGTAAAGCTCGTTTTCGACATGACGACTTGTACATCTCATGGTTGCAATGGGTCCACCTGTATCCCTAGTTAAACGATTTGTTTTTCCCCTTCCCCTCCACAAATTATACCGGCATCAGACACAGTGGAAGCAGCGGTTATACCGTGGGGGAGGGACATACAAAGCAACAAAGAAATCATCTTATAAATGCGTTAGAAACGATCTCAAGAAAGAACACATTTGAATAGGTATCTTCGGGTTCATGTCCCTGGCATCGCCTCGTCTGGCCTCTTCTGCTTGACTCCGTAGCTGAGCTATGGCACAGCCCAGAGGCCCCTCCGCAGGGGAACGGATCGCGGCAGTGTGGTAGATACACACCGTGGACTTCCAGGCCTCCGCCGGAAAGCAAGACGTCGCCCCACGTGTTAGCACATGGACTCGGGAAATAGTAGGTGAAGTAGCCAGGCCCGAAGACACGCAGGCCGCACGGTTTCCCTCATCCGCAACAGCTGGTGCCTGTCTGCGTCTCAGTCCTCGTTGTAACCCGGCAGTGCGAGCGGCTGAAGCAGCCGGACGGACGAGGCCCGCGCCCGTACCCGGACGGAGGAGGCCCGCGCCCGTACCCGGACGGAGGAGGCCCGCGCCCGTACCCGGACGGAGGAGGCCGCGCCGCTGGGACCGACGCCCGGTGAGAGCGCGCGGTCGGGAGCCGGCGAGTGTCCTGACCATGCCAGTGGGCACGCATGCGTGCCAGACACCGGCCTCACACCCCTGTGTCACACACACCCCTGTCACACACCCCTGTCACACACACCCTGTCACACACCCCTGTCACACACACCCCTGTCACACACCCCTGTCACACACACCCCTGTCACACACACCCGTCACACACACCCCTGTGTCACACACCCCTGTCACACACACCCCTGTCACACACACCCCTGTCACACACACCCCTGTGTCACACACACCCGTCACACACACCCCTGTCACACACACCCCTGTCACACACACCCCTGTCACACACACCCCTGTCACACACACCCCTGTCACACACACCCTGTGTCACACACACCCTGTCACACACACCCCTGTCACACACACCCTGTGTCACACACCCCTGTCACACACACCCCTGTCACACACACCCCTGTCACACACCCCCCTGTCACACACACCCCTGTCACACACACCCTGTGTCACACACCCCTGTCACACACACCCCTGTCACACACACCCTGTCACACACACCCCTGTCACACACCCCAGTCACACACCCCAGTCACACACACCCTGTGTCACACACACCCCGTGTCACACACACCCCTGTGTCACACACACCCCTGTCACACACCCCTGTCACACACACCCCTGTCACACACCCCTGTCACACACACCCCTGTCACACACACCCTGTGTCACACACCCCTGTCACACACACCCCTGTGTCACACACACCCGTCACACACACCCCTGTCACACACACCCCTGTCACACACACCCCTGTCACACACACCCCTGTCACACACACCCCTGTCACACACACCCTGTGTCACACACACCCTGTCACACACACCCCTGTCACACACACCCTGTGTCACACACCCCTGTCACACACACCCCTGTCACACACACCCCTGTCACACACCCCCCTGTCACACACACCCCTGTCACACACACCCTGTGTCACACACCCCTGTCACACACACCCCTGTCACACACACCCTGTCACACACACCCCTGTCACACACACCCCTGTCACACACCCCAGTCACACACCCCAGTCACACACACCCTGTGTCACACACACCCCGTGTCACACACACCCCTGTCACACACACCCCTGTCACACACACCCCTGTCACACACACCCCTGTCACATACACCCCTGTGTCACACACACCCCTGTCACACACCCCTGTGTCACACACACCCCTGTCACACACACCCCTGTCACACACCCCTGTCACACACCCCTGTGTCACACACACCCCTGTCACACACACCCCTGTCACACACACCCCTGTCACACACACCCCTGTCACACACACCCCTGTCACACACACCCTGTGTCACACACCCCTGTCACACACCCCTGTCACACGCACCCTGTCACACACACCCCTGTCACACACACCCCTGTCACACACCCCAGTCACACACCCCAGTCACACACACCCTGTGTCACACACACCCCGTGTCACACACACCCCTGTCACACACACCCCTGTCACACACACCCCTGTCACACACACCCCTGTCACATACACCCCTGTGTCACACACACCCCTGTCACACACCCCTGTGTCACACACACCCCTGTCACACACACCCGTCACACACCCCTGTCACACACCCCTGTGTCACACACACCCCTGTCACACACACCCCTGTCACACACCCCTGTGTCACACACACCCTGTCACACACCCCTGTCACACACCCCTGTGTCACACACCCCTGTCACACACCTGTCACACACACCCCGTGTCACACACACCTGTGTCACACACACCCCAGTCACACACCCCTGTCACACACACCCCTGTCACACACACCCCTGTCACACACACCCTGTGTCACACACACCCTGTCACACACACCTGTGTCACACACACCCCTGTCACACACCCCTGTGTCACACACCCCTGTCACACACACCCCTGTGTCACACACACCCCAGTCACACACCCCTGTCACACACACCTTGTGTCACACACACCCCTGTCACACACCCCTGTCACACACACCCCTGTCACACACACCCCTGTGTCACACACCCCTGTCACACACACCCCTGTCACACACCCCTGTCACACACACCCTGTGTCACACACCCCTGTGTCACACACCCCTGTCACACACACCTGTGTCACACACACCCCTGTGTCACACACCCCTGTCACACACACCCCTGTCACACACACCCTGTGTCACACACCCCTGTCACACACACCTGTGTCACACACACCCCGTGTCACACACACCCTGTCACACACACCCCTGTCACACACACCCTGTCACACACACCCCTGTCACACACACCCCTGTCACATACACCCCTGTGTCACACACACCCCTGTCACACACACCCCTGTCACACACACACCCTGTCACACACACCCTGTCACACACACCCCTGTCACACACACCCCTGTCACATACACCCCTGTCACACACACCCCTGTCACATACACCCCTGTGTCACACACACCCTGTCACACACACCCCTGTCACACACACCCCTGTCACACACACCCCTGTCACACACACACCCTGTCACACACACCCTGTCACACACACCCCTGTCACACACACCCCTGTCACACACACCCTGTCACACACACCCCTGTCACACACACCCCTGTCACATACACCCCTGTGTCACACACACCCCTGTCACACACACACCCTGTCACACACACCCCTGTCACACACACCCTGTGTCACACACACCCTGTCACACACCCCTGTGTCACACACACTCCTGTCACACACACCCCTGTCACACACACCCCTGTCACACACACCCCTGTCACACACCCCTGTGTCACACACACCCTGTCACACACCCCTGTCACACACCCCTGTGTCACACACCCCTGTCACACACCTGTCACACACACCCCGTGTCACACACACCCTGTCACACACACCCCTGTCACACACACCCTGTCACACACCCCTGTGTCACACACACCCTGTCACACACACCCCTGTCACACACACCCCTGTGTCACACACACCCCTGTCACACACACCCCTGTCACACACACCCCTGTGTCACACACACCCCTGTCACACACACCCTGTCACACACACCCCTGTCACATACCCCTGTCACACACCCCTGTCACACACACCCCTGTCACACACACCCCTGTCACATACACCCCTGTGTCACACACACCCCTGTTACACACACCCTGTGTCACACACACCCCTGTCACACACACACCCTGTCACACACACCCCTGTCACACACACCCTGTGTCACACACACCCCTGTCACACACCCCGTGTCACACACCCCTATCACACACACCCCTGTGTCACACCCCCCGTGTCACACACACACCCCTGTGTCACACACACCCTGTGTCACACACACCCCTGTCACACACACCCTGTGTCACACACACCCCTGTCACACACACCCTGTGTCACACACACCCCTGTGTCACACACACCCCTGTCACACACACCCCTGTGTCACACACACCTTGTGTCACACACACCCCGTGTCATACACCCCCTGTGTCACACACCCCCGTGTCACACACCACTCTCACAAACACCTGTCTCACACCTGCAATCCTAGCTAGTCGGGAGGCTGAGACCCGAGGATTACTGTTGGAAGCCATCCTGGGCAAGAACATCTAATGGACTCTTATCTCCATTAACTATAGAGAAGGCCAGACAGGGCACAGAGGGCTAGCCTTGTAGCCTTGTAGCCTTGGGCAAAAGAAGCTCAGGACAGCACCCAGGCTCTGAGCCCAAGCCCCAGGACCTGGACCGAAAAGAGAAAGAAAGGAAAAGAGAGAAGAAAGAAAGCTTGACATTCTGAAACGTTTCTAATTCATATTGTAATCTCATGCTTTAAAAGTTTAAGAATGAGCTATTTTTAGTTTATTCAGAGATGATTTAGAGGTATTTATTTTTCATTTAAAATATTTCTGTTCAATGAAAGCAGATTTTTATAAGCGCACATTAAAAATATTTGAACATTTTATCACTATGATAGGTAGCAGTTAACCATGAGACATGAGAAATTCAATAAGCTTAAGCTTTTCAGCTAGCAGATGACCAACACTTATGGAAGGCAGGTCATAAAGACAGTTTCATTCCAGCCTAGGGTGGGCCCACAGATAGTTCTCCAATAAGATCTGGGAGAGTGCTAAAGAAGTGGCAACATCAGAGGTGTGTGAATTCACACACTGACACACTGAACAGAAGCCCCTCTGCATAACACTTAAGGCCAAGAAAAGTGAATAACTAAGATAATTAAAAAACAGCAGAGTAAAATAATAAAATACCTGTAACTTACCTGGCTAGAACAGTAAAGCCAAGCCCCACTGGTGGGCTGCCATTCAGCCAGGCAAACCCTCTTGGACAGCACTCTGGGCTTGGGGAGGGGTGTGAGGCTGACCCAACATTCTCCCTGGGAATTTGGAAGGGGACTTTGCCCCTGAGACAGAGACCTCCTTCTGGACCAGGACCTCTGCCCAGTGACACTGACATCCTAGACCAGGACCTCTGCCCAGTGACACTGACCTCCTCCTGGACCAGGACCTCTGCCCAGTGACACTGACCTCCTCCTGGACCAGGACCTCTGCCCAGTGACACTGACCTCCTCCTGGACCAGGACCTCTACCCAGTGACACTGATCTCCTCCTAGACCAGAACCTCTGTCCAGTGACACTGACCTCCTCCTGGACCAGAACCTCTACCCAGTGACACTGACCTCCTCCTGGACCAGAACCTCTGCCCAGTGACACTGACCTCCTAGACCAGGACCTCTGCCCAGTGACACTGACCTCCTCCTGGACCAGGACCTCTGCCCAGTGACACTGACCTCCTCCTGGACCAGGACCTCTGCCCAGTGACACTGATCTCCTCCTAGACCAGGACCTCTGTCCAGTGACACTGACCTCCTCCTGGACCAGGACCTCTACCCAGTGACACTGACCTCCTCCTGGACCAGGACCTCTGCCCAGTGACACTGACCTCCTCCTGGGCCAGGACCTCTGCCCAGTGACACTGATCTCCTCCTAGACCAGGACCTCTGCCCAGTGACACTGACCTCCTCCTGGGCCAGGACCTCTGCCCAGTCACACTGACCTCCTCCTGGACCAGGACCTCTGCCCAGTGACACTGACCTCCTTCTGGACCAGGACCTCTGTCCAGTGACACTGACCTCCTCCTGGACCAGGACCTCTGCCCAGTGACACTGACCTCCTCCTGGACCAGGACCTCTGCCCAGTGACACTGACCTCCTCCTAGAACAGGACCTCTGCCCAGTGACACTGACCTCCTCCTGGACCAGGACCTCTGCCCAGTGACACTGACCTCCTCCTAGACCAGGACCTCTGCCCAGTGACACTGACCTCCTCCTAGAACAGGACCTCTGCCCAGTGACACTGACCTCCTTCTGGACCAGGACCTCTGCCCAGTGACACTGACCTCCTCCTGGACCAGGACCTCTGCCCAGTGACACTGACCTCCTCCTGGACCAGGACCTCTGCCCAGTGACACTGACCTCCTCCTGGATCAGGACCTCTACCCAGTGACACTGACCTCCTCCTGGACCAGGACCTCTGTCCAGTGACACTGACCTCCTTCTGGACCAGGACCTCTGCCCAGTGACACTGACCTCCTCCTGGGCCAGGACCTCTGCCCAGTGACACTGACCTCCTCCTGGACCAGAACCTCTACCCAGTGACACTGACCTCCTCCTGGACCAGGACCTCTGCCCAGTGACACTGACCTCCTCCTGGACCAGGACCTCTGCCCAGTGACACTGACCTCCTCCTGGGCCAGGACCTCTGCCCAGTGACACTGACCTCCTTCTAGACCAGGACCTCTGTCCAGTGACACTGACCTCCTCCTGGACAAGGACCTCTGTCCAGTGACACTGACCTCCTCCTGGACCAGGACCTCTGCCCAGTGACACTGACCTCCTCCTGGACCAGGACCTCTGCCCAGTGACACTGACCTCCTTCTAGACCAGGACCTCTGTCCAGTGACACTGACCTCCTCCTGGACAAGGACCTCTGTCCAGTGACACTGACCTCCTCCTGGACCAGGACCTCTGCCCAGTGACACTGACCTCCTCCTGGACAAGGACCTCTGTCCAGTGACACTGACCTCTTCCTGGACCAGGACCTCTGCCCAGTGACACTGACCTCCTCCTAGAACAGGACCTCTGCCCAGTGACACTGACCTCCTTCTGGACCAGGACCTCTGCCCAGTGACACTGACCTCCTCCTGGACCAGGACCTCTGTCCAGTGACACTGACCTCCTTCTGGACCAGGACCTCTGCCCAGTGACACTGACCTCCTCCTGGACCAGGACCTCTGCCCAGTGACACTGACCTCCTCCTGGACCAGAACCTCTACCCAGTGACACTGACCTCCTCCTGGACCAGGACCTCTGCCCAGTGACACTGACCTCCTCCTGGACCAGGACCTCTGCCCAGTGACACTGACCTCCTCCTGGGCCAGGACCTCTGCCCAGTGACACTGACCTCCTTCTAGACCAGGACCTCTGTCCAGTGACACTGACCTCCTCCTGGACAAGGACCTCTGTCCAGTGACACTGACCTCCTCCTGGACCAGGACCTCTGCCCAGTGACACTGACCTCCTCCTGGACCAGGACCTCTGCCCAGTGACACTGACCTCCTTCTAGACCAGGACCTCTGTCCAGTGACACTGACCTCCTCCTGGACAAGGACCTCTGTCCAGTGACACTGACCTCCTCCTGGACCAGGACCTCTGCCCAGTGACACTGACCTCCTCCTGGACAAGGACCTCTGTCCAGTGACACTGACCTCTTCCTGGACCAGGACCTCTGCCCAGTGACACTGACCTCCTCCTAGAACAGGACCTCTGCCCAGTGACACTGACCTCCTTCTGGACCAGGACCTCTGCCCAGTGACACTGACCTCCTCCTGGACCAGGACCTCTGCCCAGTGACACTGACCTCCTCCTGGACCAGGACCTCTGCCCAGTGACACTGACCTCCTCCTGGACCAGGACCTCTGCCCAGTGACACTGACCTCCTCCTGGACCAGGACCTCTGCCCCGTGACACTGACCTCCTCCTGGACCAGAACCTCTACCCAGTGACACTGACCTCCTCCTGGACCAGGACCTCTGCCCAGTGACACTGACCTCCTCCTAGACCAGGACCTCTGTCCAGTGACACTGACCTCCTCCTGGACCAGGACCTCTGTCCAGTGACACTGACCTCCTCCTGGACCAGGACCTCTGCCCAGTGACACTGACCTCCTCCTGGACAAGGACCTCTGTCCAGTGACACTGACCTCCTCCTGGACCAGGACCTCTGCCCAGTGACACTGACCTCCTCCTGGACAAGGACCTCTGTCCGGTGTCATTGACTCACCAACTTTGCTACTCTGGTTGGCTTCAAACCATGTCCTTAAGGCTCAGATTACAGGTGTGAGCCACCAGCACCTGGCCATTACATTTATTTTTAACCCTAAACTTATTCACTCATTTTTGTAAACAATCATTGTTAGGGGAAGATCAAGTAGATGAAATGAGAGAAAGAAGGCAGAGTCCTCAGAAGGCCAGAGCATGCTGCAGAAGCTCTCCATGGTGCACCAGGCAGAGTCCGAGCTCGGACTCAGGGCTTAAGGGTTTTTATACATTCAGGTGAGACCTTCTTGGGAGCTCCTTTGCCCTGTTGTATGTGGGATTTGTGGTGCAAAGTGTCTTGTTTGGGGTTCTATGGAGGGAGAATTCTCTGTTGCTGGAGGGTCCTGCACTTTCAGACAAGGTCAGAGGTGAGGTTTACCTGAGGGTCAGGAAGGGCCCTGGGGGAGGGTGTTCGGTGGGCCTGGGAGCAACATGGAGTTCTGAAAGCAAAGCAGATCCCCATCACTGAAAACCCTGAAGGGATTTAAAAAGTTGAGGGCTGTCATGGTCTTTCTGGCTACTTCCTGCTGACACAGGGGCGCTGAGGCCTCCCTGGGGTGGGGAGTTCAGGGCCCGGTCTACACTGAGCAAGGCAGGTCGGTGTAAGCAAAGCCTCAAGTTCCATGCAGTAATAGAATGGCCTTGACTTGCTCCCCACTGGTGGCCAGGGTGAGGGTTGTTATCCTGTTAAAGAGAAACTTTTGGAAAAGGCTAGGAAAATGGAATGATGGTAATCTGCTTTGTTCTCATAAAATCCTGCCCATCCTTATGGAAGGCCAACCATCAGTCAGTATGTCACCAGCCATGGTGTATGATCAAGGGACTGAACACAGGGGAGAACCAGCCATGGTGTATGATCAAGGGACTGAACACAGGGGAGAACCAGCCATGGTGTATGATCAAGGGACTGAACACAGGGGGGAGCCAGCCATGGTGTATGATCAAGGGACTGAACACAGCGGAGAACCAGCCATAGTGTATGATCAAGGGACTGAACACAGCGGAGAAAGCCCCCTTCTCTGCACACTAACCATCAAACTTCTGGCCTCTCTTACTAACAAAGTAAATAATATTAAGCCTTATAGAAAGAAAAGTTTAGGATTCAATCTTATGTATTGGATTAGTGGACTTTGTAAGAGTTAATTTTTTTTTCACTTAGTTCTTTATATACTGGAATCATCCTAATATTTTTTAAGCCAGGAATTTTTTTTAATTGTGAAAATACCATACAGAGGGGTTACAATTACATGGGCAAGATGATGAGTACATTTCTTATCAAGCATTTTTGCCTCCTCCTTTGTTTCCCCTTCCTATCCCTTCCCATATGCCCCTTTCCCCTGCTCCTCCACACCCCACCCCTGCCAACGTTGTAAAGTTTGTTTTTCGACATAACAATTTGTACATCTCATTGTTGCAATGGGTCCACCTGTATCCCTATTTAAATGATTTGTTTTTTCCCTTCCCCTCCACAAATTATACCAACATCAAATACAGTGAAAGCAGGGGTTATACCGTGGGGGAGGGACATACAAAGCAACAAAGAAATCATCTTATGTGTTAGAAACAATCGCATGAAAGAAAAAACATTTGAATACTTATCTTAGGGTTCATTTCACCTAACATCAACTTATCTGACCTTTTCTGCTTGACTCAGACATATACTAGTTATTGCAAATAAAGGAAACTATGGGACCTAAGTTTCTTTGGGCCTGGCTTACTTCACTTAATATAATTTTTCCAAGTCTTTCCATTTCCTAACAAATGGGGCAATGTCATTCTTTCTGATGGAGGCATAGAATTCCATTGTGTATATATACCACATTTTCTTGATCCACTCATCTACTGAGGGGCATCTGGGTTGGTTCCATGTCTTAGCTATAGTAAATAATGCTGCAATAAACATAGTTGTGCTGGTAGCTTTAGTGTGGTCTTGTTTGTCAACATTTGGGTAAATGCCCAAAAGTAGGATTGCTGGGTCATAGGGGAGCTCTATGTGAAGTCTTTTGAGGAACCTCCATACTGCTTTCCAAAGTGGTTGAACAAGTTTACACTCCCACCAACAGTGAAGTAAGGTTCCCTTCTGTTCACATCCCCACCAGCATCTGTTGTTATTAGAGTTCTTGATTTTTGCCATTCTAACTTGGGTGAGGTGGTATCTCAATGTTGTTTTGATTTGCATTTCTTTTATGGCTAGAGAGGTTGAGCATTTCTTCATGTGTCTATTGTCCATCATTCTTTCCTCTTCAGAGAAATTTCTCTGTAAGTCTTTAGTCCACTTATTTATTGGGCAGTTTTTTTCTTTGAAGATTTGTTGTTGGGGGATTTAATTTTTTGAGTTCCAGATATATTTTAGATATGAGACCCTTGTCCCTTGTATGGCTAGTGAAGATCTTCTCCCATCTGTGGGCTTTCTATTGATCTTGCTAGCTATGTCCTTTGCCATGCAGAAGCTCTGCAATTTCATGCAATCCCATTTGTCCAACCTTTCTTTGATTTGTTTTGTTTCTGGGTCTCTATTAAGAAAACTTGGGCCTGTGCCAAGGAGACCTAGGGTTTCTCCTATTCCATCCTGTAATGTTTTCAGAGTGTCTGCTTTGACTCCTAGGTCTTTGATCCATTTGGAGTTGATTCTGGTGCAGGGTGATATATAAGGATTTAGCTTTAGTTTTCTACAAGTAGTGAACCAATTTTGCCAACACCATTTATTGAAGAGGCTGTCTTTCTTCCATTCTATTTTTTTCAGCTCCCTTATCAAAGATTAGATGGCTATAGGTCTGTAGGTTCATTTCTGGGTTTTCAATTCTATTCCATTGGTCCTGAGGTCTGTTCTTGTGCAAGTACCAAGCTGTTTTGATTACTATGGCTTTGTTGTAGAGTTTGAAATTTGGTATTGATATTCCTCCAGCACTGTTCTTTCTGTTGAGGATCGTTTTTGCTATTCGGGGTCTTTTATTGTTCCATATGAATTTTTGGATTGCCTCTTCTATTTCATTGAAGAATGAGGTTGGAATATTGATAGGTATTGCATTGAATTTGTAGATAGCCTTGGGAAGTATTACCATTTTCATGATGTTGATCCTTCCAATCCAGGAGCATGGGAGGTTTTTCCACTTTCTAAGTTCTGATTTGATTTCCTTTTTCAGGTTTTTAAATTTTTCATCATAGAGGTCCTTCACTTCTTTGGTTAAGTTAATTCCTAGGCATTTTATCTTTTGTGGGGCTATTATGAATGGAATTGCTTTCCTAATTTCAGCCATACTTTTCTCATTGTTGGCATACAGAAAAGCCTCTTTTTTTTTGTTGGTCTTGGGCCTGAACTCTGGGCCTGGATGCTGTCCCTCAGCTCTTCAGCTCAAGACTAGCACTCTACCACTTGAGCCACAGTGCCACTTCTGGCTTTTTTCTGCTTATGTGGTGCTGAGGAATAGAACCCAGGGCCTCATGCATGCAAGGCAAGTGCTCTACCACTGAGCCACCTTCCCAGCCCAAGATATTGATTTTTGAGAGTTAATTTTATACCCTGCTACCTTGCCAAAGTTTTGAATCAGCTTGAGTAATTTGGGAGTGGAGTAAGCCAGGATATTTTGAGGACTGAGTGATGAAATATACTTAAAAGAATTGCCACCATTTATATCCCATTGATGTCCTTCAAAATAAGGAAATCAAACATCTATTTACATCTGAGAGTCACTCAAAATTTATTTGCAAAGACAATGCCCACTTTTCAAAAGAACTAGTAAAGGCCAGAGGATGATGAAATGCTATAGATGAAGTTCTGAGAGAGGGGGAAATTTACTGTCACTCAGGCATTTCTGGATTTAAGTTAAAACTATCCCTAAAATGAAGAAAAAAATCACTATTAAATGAAAATGAGGGATTCTGTTGTCTGCAGATTGTCCTTCAGAGAGCAGTGAAGTTCTTCAGGATGGACAGTAACAACAGAAGATGGCAACTCAAACCCAGTGGAAGGAATGAGCAGCATTAGAATTGCAGACTATATTCATAAACATAAGGTACTCCATGCAGATGTCCTCTTTTATCTGTAAGTTTATTGTTACATTCTTTTATGTCTGATGTTACCATATATAATCCATGTGTTTGCTTTTTCTCTCAACTTTTGTGTTCATTACATATACAGATATAAAATATAGAATATGTAAAATATAGAAAGTGGGGTTAACTTCTGGTAACTTGCCATATTTTAATCTGTTTTAATCAGTGTTAGACAGAAGTAGGTTGTGATGAAGTTGAATAATATAATTCATATAGATATCACTAAGAAAAAATGCAGTTAAAAATCATAAAGGACTAAACTAGTCCTCAAGTCAAAGGTAAGAGAAATAGAGAGAAATGATGTTATATAGGAAAGAACATCAAAATGACATATTTAATTGCAATAACATCAGCAACTATATTGAATAGTAACAGACCAGTTTCTCCAATAAAAAGGCAAAGATTTCCAGGCTGGATGACAAAGTAAAATCAAACTCCACATTGGCTCCAAGAGAAATATCTCAAAAGTATTGGTTTGGTGCTACAGATAACCAAGCTTAGTGGCAGTCTCCTTTCATCCCAGGATAGCAGTTTTCTTTCAAACCATATGAACTTATTTGCCCGAGTAAGTCTTCATTGGGAAAATGAGTTTATGTATCAATTGCAGCACATAGGAGAGGATAATCACTATCACAAATAGCCCCAGTTCCTTACAACTCTTGAACCTTCAGCTAACTCTCAATATGATCGTAGTTGTGTAGCCAATGGAAATAAGCCTTTATTATGCTAATCTTTAACTGAGCAAGTATGTACACAAAGTTTGAGAAAAGCTTCAGATAAGCACTGTTTGTTATGTCCACTGTTCAGGCATACCTGGGTTTACTCTGCTTGTAAATAAAGCAGCTAGAAACTAGAGCACGGGAAGGAAGATGCTGTGCCCTCTGACCTCTGGAACCCTTGTAGCACATGATGTTTATACACCTACCACTGATTACTTTGAGGAGACATGGAGATGATGTGGATTTATACAAGTAACAAGTCTTTGACACATTTGGTAGGTCTGAAGATGCATACATAAATTTAAATGTATATCTAAAACCTTTGATTTGAAGAAGCTAATTTTATAGGATTCTGTTTTTCAGACTGAATAATTTAGTTATCTTTTTAAAGGATATATCTCCTGACTGTTAGTAGTTGCCTGGCTTGTTTTCTTTCTTATTACATTGAATATTGGAATCAAGCTTAGAAGATCAACAAATGAGGACCCCACTGAGTAGGCTGTGCTGAAAAGATGTTAAGGGGCACTGGCGTCACCGGGTTTAAAGTTCTTCTGGTAGATGGTGGTCAATATTTAAATTGAAGGAATAATGAGATCATGGGACTATGCAGCTGTGCATTATAGAGTTTTGTGCAACCTTCTTCCTATTCAGAGCACAGAACACAGGCATGTGAGTAATTTCTCGAAGAAGCACTCTGCAAGGAGGCTCTAGAATACCAGATCATGTAAAATTTACCCATCATGAGCTGGGAAGGTGGCTCAGTGGTAGAGCGCTTGCGTTGTATGCATGAGGCCCTGGGTTCGATTCCTCAGCACCACATAAGCAGAAAAAGCCTAAAGTGGTGCTGTGGCTGAAGTGGTAAAGTGCTAGCCTTGAGATGAAGAGCTGAGGGACAGCGACCAGGCCCAGAGTTCAGGCCCCAGGACTGATAAAAAATAAAAAAAATTAAAAAATACCCATCTCTTAAAATGTCAAGTCCAGAGACCCAATGAAGTATATTGAAAACTGCAAGAGAAAAATGTCAGTTCACTTACAAAGGCAATGCCCTCAGATTTACATCAGAGAGATCCCATAACCTCCAGAAAACCATGAGATACCGAGTTTCAAAAGTTCAGACTTAACAATTGCAAACCAGGGGCTGGGAAGGTGGCTCAGTGGTAGAGCGCTTGCCTTGCATGCATGAGGCCCTGGGTTCGATTCCTCAGCACCACATAAGCAAAAAGAAAAAAGCCAGAAGTGGCACTGTGGCTCAAGTGGTAGAGCGCTAGCCTTGAGCAGAAGAGCTGAGGGACAGCGCCCAGGCCCAGAGTTCAGGCCCTATGACCGGATTCCCCCCCAAAAAAAAATGCAAACCAGGATACTGTATTTCTTGTTATCCTTTAAAATTGAATGAAAAATAAATATCTCCAAAGAATAACACAAACTAAAGCAAGTTGTGAACACTAAGTCAGCATTGCAGAAGATATTTGAAGAAATCATCCATACAGAGAAAGAAGTGACTACAAACATGAGAGGTGAGGAAAGAATAAATATAATAAGAGAAATAGATGAATACAGACAAATTATGAAAGAATCTTTCACTTCCAATTCAATAAAGCAGAAATTTCTTATGTACTTTTGGTGAGAATGTTAGTTAGTACAACTGACAGAAATCAGTATGAATGTTCCTCAAAAAGAGGAACATTGTTGGGTATATACCCAAAGGAATGTTTAGACAGCATTCAATAAAATTGCAAACAAATATATGTTCAGTGTTGTACATTTCTCAATAGCCAAATTATGGAATCATCCTTGATTCCCATAAAGAAAATGCTTTACACACGTGTGTGTGCACACACACACACATACACACACAGAGGAGTATTATTCAGTCATAAAGCAGAATGAAAACTTGATTTTTCAGGAAAATTGTTGGAAATACAAATCATCATAGTTAGTGAAATAAGCCATACTCAAACAAATACTACATAAATTATGTCATAAATGGAATATAGATACATGAGTCAAAGTAACAGAAATTCATGAACATTATTGGAGGACATTGTGTAGAAGAGTATTAGGAAAAGGACAAGAAGCAGTCATGAGGAAAGATTGATATCAAAGCATATTATAGACATGTGTGGAAATATCCCAGGAGAACACATTAAGTATACAATGTACAAAATCCAAAACAAACAGGAAATTTGGCTCATAATACAATTCAGTACGTACAGGGCAGTGTTCAAAAGCTCTAAACTCAGGCACATTAAAATTCTGGCATTTTACCAATCAGATATGTTTGACAATGATCAACTATTTGGCAATCATAAACCAAAGCTGCAAATTAGAGATAGAAGTGAGTAATTGTGGTAGAAAAAGTAAGTTAGAAATTTTTACAGAAGTGAATAAAAGAGTAAGGACTAAAACAGGAGGGTCTGCTAACAAGAAACAATAATTACAACAAAAATAAGGCCACCAGTGCCTTAGGGACATAACAGATGATAAACATCACAGGAACTGTTAGCTCTTGATTTTTACTAGCTTGTCCTGGTTCTGGGTTTTACATATCTTCAATATACAATTGCTTATGTTTTTACTATAGGTTTTGTCTTAGCCAACTCAGGTACTGATTTTCTATCCTATCTTTAATTTCCAGCCAAATATAGGCTAGGAGTCCATGGAATCCATCCTCCATGTGGTCATGGGTCACGTTCACTCCAGCGTTCTGAAGACGGGTGACATATAGGAGTCCGTCATCTCTGACAAGTGATGATGTCGGTCAAAGGCAGACCATGCAACTTGCTCTCATCGGCCAGCAGTGGGGCTGCTCTCACATCTAGGAGCCCTGGGTATTTCTTAACCAGCTCTGAACTGCCAGGGATAGGATGGCGATAAATGTGGCCTTTCACAAACCTCTCAGGGAGCAAAGAGCTCCAATTCACAAATTGGAAAAGATGGCTTAATTCCATGGGTATGTGTTGGTTGAAGAGCATGGCCTTTTCAAGTGACCTATCTGTGGTAAAGTAACCGCTCCAGAATCTGATCATTAGTGATCTGGTCAGGAAGGGAAGGTCAGCATTGTCCTCGTACGATGGTAAATTCATGTTCAGAGTCTGAAGGGCTGGGTAAATTAAGGCCTGGACCTTGAGTTTGATCTTGACATCTGGGTCATCTATGAACTGAAAATCAATTTAAAATAAATTTATTGAATTAATATTTTAACCTAAAACATGTATTTTATCTAAAAATGATATACTGGTTTTAGGTATACTCAGAATCCAAAGAAGACAATAGACAGCACAAGCATATCTCATAGGGCTCTCTCAACTTTCCCACATAGCAGGTGGCTACTGTTTGATATTTTCAGTGTTAGTATAATAACCTGCGTTACTTTCTTGGTAGGTGGGAAAGACAACACCGATCAGATGCTATAGGGTATGTGACCAGAAGGGAACACTACTGCACTGTTGGTGGGAGTGTAAACTTGTTCAACCACTCTGGAAAGCAGTATGGAGGTTCTCAAAAGATTTCACATAGAGCTCCCCTATGACCCAGCTATCCACTTTTGGGCATTTACCCAAATGATCACAAACAAGATCATACTAAAGCTACCAGCACAACTATGCTTATCACAGCATTATTTACCATAGCTAAGATATGGAATCAACCCAGATGCCCATCAATAGATGAATATGGATCAAGAAAATGTGGTATATATATACAATTGAATTCTATGTCTCCATCAGAAAGAATGATACCGCCCCCATTTGTTAGGAAATGGAAAGACTTGGAAAAATTATATTAAGTGAAATAAGCCAGGCCCAAAGAAACATAGGTCCCATGGGTTCCATTGTTTGCAATGACTAGTACATGTCTAGGACAAGCAGAGAAGGTCAAAAGCTATATACATATGACCATATAAGCTGATGCTAAGTGAAATGAACCCCAAGATAGGGACACAAGACATTTTATCTTTCTTGCTGTTGCTTTTAATGTACTTGTAATGTACTATGTGATTTTTTGTTTCTTTGTATGTTCTTTCCCCATGGTGTAACCCCTGTTGTCACTGTACTTGATTCCGGTGTCCTGAATCTAGTATATACATTTTGATAATTTGGGGAGGGGAAGGCAATAAAAATGCTAATAAGGATACAGGATGACCCATTGTAACAATGAGATGTACAAGACCCTGTGTTGAAAATGAACTTTAAAACTTTGGGAGGGGGAAGGAATCGGGGAAGTGGGGGGGGAAAAGGATGGCTGGGGAAAAACAAAGGAGGGGGCAACAGTGTTCAATAGGAAATGTACTCATTGCCTTGCTCATGTAACTGTAACCCCTCTGTACAGTATTTTTACAGTAAAAACATTTAAAAATACAGCATCAACTACCTGATTGAAGTGAACACTGCTGGCCTGGCACTGTGGGTCACACCTGTTACTCAGCTACTTTGGAGGTGGTGATTATGATGACCAGAGTTTTAGGTCAGGCTGGGAAAATGTCTGCAAGAGGCATTCTCAAATATCTGGCAAATCCACATATTTGAGAGGCATTGGCAGGAAGACCATAGTCTGAGACTAGCTTAGGCAAAACTAAGACTGAAAAACAGATGAAAGCAAAAAGGGCTAGATGCAGGGCTTAAGTGGTAGAACTCTTGCCTACCAAGTGCAAAATCCTAAGATCAAATCCCAGTAGTGTCAAGAGGGGAAAAAGCACCCTTCAAATCCGAAATGGCCACCAGAGGTTTGGCATACTGGTGCATGCAGTAATGTTAGTACTCAGAGATCTGTGGCAAGATCATGCTGGCTGCATGGCTCTGTCTCAAGAAAAATGGCCACAGAAGAACCTGTATTATTTGTGTATGCTTGCCTTTTATAAGCAACAGGTATGTGTACATGGATTGTACACCAGCAGGTGTTCACATTAAGGGAAGAATCACATAAATAGGGGGTCATAATTGTGTCCTGACACTGAACAGGTATGTGGTCTCCGGTCTAGGAACCAGGCATCAGATTCCCAGAAGTGTTTCCAGTGACCTCATGCCCAGGTCAAGCTTGAGATACAGTGGCACAGAACACAAGCCCCAGGACCCTGGTGCTTCCTAGAGAATTGTGATGGGCAAATTCCAAGTCAATGAAAACTGGTGCTAACCTTGTATCGTACTGAAGAAGGCACAGCCCTCTCACATTATTTCTCTTGGCATATATATGACATTTACCAAAAACTGAAAGGAAGTACTCACATATCACCAAAGCAAGTGGCAGCAATATTTATATTTCTTTGTTGTTATTGGTCATGGGGCTTGAACTCTGTGCCTGGGCACTGTCCCTCAGCTCTTCAGCTCAAGATTAGAGCTCTACCACTGCACAACAGCACCACTTCCAGTTTTCTGGTGGTTTATTGGAGATAAGAGTCTCACAGACTTTTCCTGCCTGGTCTGGCTTTGAACTGTGATCCTCAGATCTCAGCCTCCTGAGTAGGTAGGATTACAGACATGAGCCACCAGGGCCCGACTTTTTTAAAATAAATAAATAAATATTTTATTGTAAAGATACTGTACAGAGGGGTTACAGTTACATGAGCAAAGTAATGAGTCCATTTCCTATTGAGTATTGTTACCTCCTCCTTTGTTTTTCCTCTACCATCCCTTTCTTCCCATCTCCTCAACTCTTCCCTCCTCCCCCCCCCCAAGTTGTAAAGTTCATTTCAACACAGGGTCTTGTACATTTCATTGTTACAATAGGTCATCCTGTATTCTTATTAGCATTTTGTTATTTCTGACTCCTCCCCAAATTAGAAAAATGTATATACAAGATGCAGGACACTAGAATCAACTACAGTGACAACAGGGGTTATACCATGGGAGAAGAACATACAAAAGAAACAAAAAATCACATGGTACATTATAAATACATTAAAAGCAACAGCAAGAAAGATAAAATCTCTTTTGTCCCTATCTTGGGGCTCATTTCACTTAGCATCGGCTTATGTGGTCATATGTACATAGCTTAGGACCTCTATGATGAAAACTTTAAAAACCTTGAGGCCCTGAGTTTAAGCTCTGTACTGGTACACATTAAAAAAGGGGGATGAAAATGGTCTGCATGGTATATTATAAAGACAAAAGCATCATTAGTGAATGTCTTCTGTGGATAGACGAATCTAGTAAATACTAAAGAAAGCATAAAGAGAGCAAGCAATACAAATTCTCCCCTCCAGGAGACGGAATTTTTCATATATGAATTTTGTTCTTCAGCATTTTTGAGGGCTAAGGCTTAAAAAACAAGAGGACTCACCTGTCAATCAGACATAAGGAGGCTCCTTTGGATCTAAAGTTAAATGCAAAGTTTACTCAAAACCATGGATGCAGTCCCCAAGGCAACCTTGTGCAGCAACGTCATTGGATAGAGGGGGCCTATTCTACCCTCACTTGTTTGCCTGCTGTATCTATCGTTTAGTATCTCCTCTTTGTGTCATTAAACAGAAAGCAATCTTTCATAATCTAACAAAAATCTTTGTATCAGAGATACTGATTCTCTGAAACTGAGAAATGTCCTAACAGCAGATCACAAGATTAAAACCAGCTGGGAAGCTATACTTCCTAGACCAAGGCATAGTTGTTTACATGTCTAAAAGGTCATGTTAACTTACTGTAAGAACAAGGACCATGCAGGTTGACTGAGATTGTTCACAAGACTGAATGGATTGTAGTAGGGAAAACACTATATCCCAGCCATGGGCTAAACACCTAGCTAACTGCTTTCCTGAAATCTTTTTATATTCCAAAAGCAAAGATAATTATTTTAAACTTGTAAACATTCAAGTCACTAATAATATTTTGTTTTCTGGTATAAAATGAAAGCAACCTAAAGAAGATAACTGCACCACTACATTTAAAAGGTTTTAAATTCTGAATTATCTTGTCTGATAAAAATATATGCCAATACACTAAATGTTCAATGAAGACCCAAGATATAGAATATTAAAGTATACTTTTTCATACCAACACCAGAAATATCTTTAGTTTCTGTAATACTCATTTCAACAGACAAATTAAAATGAATTCTAATTAAAAAATCACAAACTCTACAGAAATCATTGAAGATGTTTCCAAACAACTCAAGTACATTTGGACATCAAAGTCAGACAATTCATTTGGAAGTAAGACACTGATATCTACTTTGTATTGTAAAAATATTTTGTATCTGACACAAAGGATGGACTGGCATTTTTGAAATTTAAGAAAATTAACCAAACCATTAAGACTGGAGAAGAATTTGTACCGCTTTCCACAACTTCAAAGAGGTAGTGATAAATGCTTGTCCTTCTGGCAATATTAAATGCAGTTTCTTCCAAGTTGTTCTTCAGTCCTGGTTTGATATAATGGTTCATCAGAAGGAGAGCCAGCATATCTCTGCTATCAAGATGCAAGGGGGTCAAGAGCCCTTTCGTTTGGGCATTGATATCTGCATCATGCTGAAGTAAGAAGGAAGCCACTCTGGTGTTATTCCACTTACAAGCACTGTGCAGGGCCAAACAGCCATCCACAGTTATTGCATGAATATCTGCTGCTTGAGCCACCAACTCACGGACAGTGTCTAAGTGTCCACTGTAGGCTTCCTGATGAAGAGGGGTATACTCATTGTCATCCCTAGTATTCACATGAGCGGCCTTTTCAGAAAGTAGTCTCTGCACTGTAATAAGCTGAAAGCTGAGAAAGAAAGATACATACACACACACACACACACACACACACATACATGTATATAATTTAACTCAAAGCAAAAAGAAAATTAAACTAACTTGTGGCTTTTTTTTTTTTTCTGGTCATGGGGCCTGAACTCGGTGCCTGCGCGCTGTCCCTCAGTTCTTCAGCTCAAGGCTAGCGCTCTACCACTTGAGTCACAGCACCACTTCCAGCTTTTTCTGCTTATGTGGTGCTGAGGAATTGACCCCAGGCCCTCATGCATGCAAGGCAAGCACTCTACCGCTGAGCCATTTCCCCAGTCTGACTTGTGGCTTTAGACTCAAGTAAAAACAAACGAACCCCCAAAATTTGTTATCAGATGACTTTAAAATAAAAACAACTTATGATTTCTGTATTTGGAGAAGAGGACAAGTAACTTCATAATGAACACGTGTTAGTTATTTTTGAATGTGATTATCTAATATCAAACCATATATTTAAGGTTCAATTAGGGCCTGTTTCCCAAAGTTTTGGCCAGAGAGAAATAATACAGACTATAACTATATTTAATAATTTTCATCTGCAAAAAAGTAATTCATGTTTTATGAAAGGATTACTATACCAATATACATGGCATATAAAAGTTAAAAAATGAAACTTCTCTTAACAGAGGAATAAAATAAGAACAAGAAAAATTCAGGGATTAAAGGATTCAATTCCTTTTAAATACAACTTTATAAACCTGTTTTTAGGAATTGGTTTTCATTTTGATCTATTAACCTCTAGTATATTGCAGTGCACATTAAAAGGTCCACAAAATATAAAATATTTTTATTTTCCTTGTAGGGATATGTGAGGCCTGGTATTTAGTGTTAACGTCCTCCCTATCTTAAATGATAATTAACTAGAAAATAATGATTAGCTATAACTGATTTGAAATATAAAGGATTTAAAAATACATGATAAGACAACTGCTTATGAGGTTTGTAAATAACCTTAAATAATATTAAGATACCCTAATATGTGCTTTTTTTGTACATTGCTTCATTTGATTCTCATTAACCTGAATAAACAGGCAAATATTGTGATGGCAGCTTCAAAGACAAGAAACTAGAGGTTCAAAAATTGTGTAAGCCTAAAGATACGGTTCAAATCGGGGTTGGGGAAAAGATCTTCTAGCTATAAAACCGATGGCTCTCCTACTATGTAATGGTCCTTGGCTCCTTAATGTATTTTTTACTGGATTATTTTGGGCAGCCCAAAGAAGCAATTTGCTTGGATCCTTCTCCATTTTTTTCCCTTGCAATTGATACCACTCTTCACTTTTTTCATCTTGTTCCTCATCTTCATCAGAATTGCATAACCAGACTTTGAGTACCAGTGGGGATGGGGTGTCCATGTGTTTTCAACAGTTCAAGTTGGTTGAAGTGGTTAGAAAAGTCCAGTGAACTTTCTGCATTTGTTTTTTCATCATGATTTATTTTCTCTTTTTTCCATTTTTACTATTCTAAATAAAAGATATTTTATATGCTAAGGTAGACTTCTAGAGATGAACTACGTCTGCTTTATTTTGTTCATCCAGATATGAAAACACATTTCTTTTTTAGCAAAATGGCAATAGAGGTTTAATCTTCAGAGTATATAACAATCTTGCACATACAGAGTATCTAAATTCTGGTGGTTTTGTCATGATACTCATTAAATATTAAATACTAGAACTGGTAGAGGAAAGTATGTATGATCCTTGTGATCCAGCTCTTTTTATGCTTATTTTTTACACTGTTAATAGTTTAGATAAGATGGTTTTATGTTAAGAGTGATGCTTGAGAGCTGGGAAGGTGGCTCAGTGGTAGAGCGCTTGCCTTGCATGCATGAGGCCCTGGGTTCGATTCCTCACCACCACATAAGCAGAAAAAGCTGGAAGTGATGCTGTGGCTCACATGGTAGAGCGCTAGCCTTGAGCTGCAGAGCTGAGGGACAGCACCCAGGCCCAGAGTTCAGGCCCCGTGACCCCCCCCCCACAATGTATATCTATATATATCATGGAAAGAGCAGAACATTTGTGTTATTTCCCTAGGGTTGCTCTGACACACCACTGTAGACTGGGTGGTTTAGAGATCTGTGTTCACAGCTCTGAAGTTTAGCAGCATGGAATCAGTGTCTTCTGGGTCACATTCCCTCAGGAGGTACAAGGAACGGTGAGTTCTAGATCTTCTCTCAGCTTCCAAACCTGTGAGGGCAGAGTGACGTCTCTACAGAGGATCATCCCTGGGTGCATTTCTGGGACCCCATTTACCCCTTTTAGGGGCACAATAACAACAGGAAATGGAGTTGATCTCCTGCCAAGAGCCCATTTCCATGTAAGGTCATATTCACAGGTACCGGGTGATGAGAGCATCCATATATGAACTTTGGGAACACAACCCATTACAATGTTCCTGCCTCTGCCGGCAGCCTCTACCTCCCTATGGACCTCGTGGCTCCTCTGGGGCCCCATCTCCTTCCTGCACCCAGCAGATCACTGCTGGGCCTGAGCTGACACTGTGAGAATTCAATGAGAGCTGGTGTAGGGGCGAAGGGTCCCCTAGACTGTTAAGGTCCCAGACTGTGTGAGGAAAACTAAGCAGAGAAGTTGACCCTTTACTAAAAACAAAGAGAGGCCATGAAGGGAGACCTCAAAACGTATTTCACACAGAATTCTGCCCTATGTCATACCCTGCCCAATTAGAACAGTGCCTGCTGTGCAACGTTGTGCATCCCACCGGGTCATCGATTGCCTCCTGCTTCAAGGGAGTCGATGCCTCGGTGTGCACATTGTGTATCCCCCTGTAGCTATGTTTGTAATAAAGCTCCTGTAGCTTTGTAACAGCCCCCAGCTTCAAGGATGCAGGGCACAGGACATCATGTTTCCAGAATATACAAACCCCAAGAGTAAGAATATCCACCTACTTTGTGTGGGGACCCCAAATTTGCCCGCCAATTCAAGCCAGAATGATAGCTTAGTTCAAACAGTTCCTAGGAGTCGGACTGTAACCCACCGGCCACGGACATAAACATGCAACCCTTATGTGGTGTTACAATCCCATTGGCCACCTGTGCGTGGCCAGGCTGGACCACGTGGATGTTGCCTTTAAAAACCCTAGCTTGTGGGCCATTCGGGGTCGCAGTTTCAGCTCCTGAGTCTGTGCTGTGTCCCTGGCCGGTCAGCTCGCCACTTCCCCAATAAAGTCATCTTTTTACGTGAGGCTGTCGGAGTGGTGGACTCTTTTCTCCATAACACTGGGACAAGACTGCTCTGGGCTTCAGACACTAAAGTTTGCAGCAGGACCAAACAGAGGCTAGTCTGTCTTTGGCACTGAGGCTTTGGGACACTTCATCAGGGCTTCAAGTTTTACAGTGTCCTGGGCAGAAGTAGCTGCAGCTACAGGCTAGCAGGAGGAGTGGAGCCCTGCAGGGGTGGGGCAGGAGCGGGAAGTGAGCGGTCCAGGGGCGGGGCTTGTGGGAGGCCAAGGGTCCTGAGGACAGTGTGCATACCTAGAGCACCATCTGGTGGGAAGCAGTGGTCACTGCACCTCTCTGGTCCTGAGATGAGGAGGATCATGTGCAGGCCTAGAGCACCATCTGGTGGGAAACATCGGTCATTGCATCCCCTGGACCAGAGAAGAAGAGGTCGGTGCATACACTTAGAACACCATCTGGTGGTGATGAGTGGTCACTGCACCCCCTGGACCTGAGAAGAAGAGGACAGTGCACACACTTAGAGCACCATCTGGTGGGAATGAGCAGTCAGTGCACCCCTCTGGTCCTGAGATGAGAAGGATCATGTACACGGCTAGAGCACCATCTGGTGGGAATCAGTGGTCACTGCACCCCTCTGGTCCTGAGAAGAAGAGGACAGTGCACACAGCTAGAGCACCATCTGGTGGGGATGAGTGGTCACTGCACCCCCTGGACCTGAGAAGAAGAGGACAGTGCACACACCTAGAGCACCATCTGGTGGGAATCAGTGGTCACTGCACCCCTCTGGTCCTGAGAAGAGGACAGTGCACACACCTAGAGCACCATCTAGTGGCAATCAGCACTCACTGCACCCCTTGGTCTTGAGGATAGGAGGACGGTGAGCATGCCTAGAGCACCCTCTGGTGGGAAACAGCCCTCATTGCAACCCCTGGTCCCGAGAAGAGGAGCCAGGTGCTCACCTGTCTAGCGTGCCCTCTGGTTGGAATAAGCCATCACTGCACCCTAGGTCCTGAGGAGAGGACAGTGTGCAAGCCTAGAGCACACTGTTGCGGGAATCAGTGCTCACTGCATCCTCTGGTTTTGTGGGCAGAGCAGAACAAGAAGTGAGAGGTGCAGGGGTGGGGCTTGTGGAAGAGCAGAGCACAGGAGGGGTGGAGCAAGAGCGAGGAAGTGAGCAGTGCAGGGGTGGGCTTGTGGGAGGACCTGGGGTCCTGAGGAGGACAGTATGCACACCTAGAGCACCATCCGGTGGGAATCAGTGATCACTGCACCCCTGGCCGGGAGGAGAGGAGCACAGTGTGCATACCTAGAGCTCCCTCTGGCCAGAATCAGTGCTCACTGCATCCTCAGGTTTTGTGGGTGGAGCAGAGCACGAGAGAGGTGGGCAAGAGCCCAGAAGTGAGCGGCCCAGGGGCGGGGCTTGTGGACTGGCAGAGCACTAGAAGGGAGGGGCAAGAGCTTGGAAGTGAGGCAGAGCTTGTGGAGGGTCAAAGCTTGAGAGGGATGGGGCAAGAGTGCAAAAGAGAGCAAATCAATGTGGGGGCTTGTGGGGGGGCAGAGCACGAGAAGGGAGGGGCAAGAGCTTGGAAGTGAGCGGTCCAAGGGTGGGGCTTGTGGAAGAGCAGAGCACAGGAGGGGTGTGGCAAGGGAGCAGAAGTGAGGGGTTCAGGGGAGGGGCTAGTGGGAGGCCCTGGGGTCCTAGGAGGATGGTGTGCACACCTAGAGCACCATGTGGTGAGAATCAGTGGTCACTGCATCCCCTGGACCTGAGGAGGACAGTGCACACACCCAGAGCGCCCTCTGGTGGGAATCAGTGTTCACTGCACCCTCTGGTCCTGAGGACAGTGCACACACCTAGAGCGCCCTCTGGTGGGAATCAGTGTTCACTGCACCCTCTGGTCCTGAGGACAGTGCACACACCTAGAGCGCCCTCTGGTGGGAATCAGTGTTCACTGCACCCTCTGGTCCTGAGAGGGACGGTGCACACACCCAGAGCGCCCTCTGGTGGGAAGCAGTGTTCACTGCACCCTCTGGTCCTGAGGACAGTGCACACACTCAGAGCGCCCTCTGGTGGGAAGCAGCCTCACTGCACCCCCACCTCCCTCACCCCCAGTCTTGAGGAGAAGATAACGATGAGCCTGCCTAGACACCTTCTGGGGGTAATCAGCTCTCACTGCACCCTGGGTCCCGAGGAGAGCAGCAGGGAGCTCACCTGCCTAGTGCGCCCTCTGGTGGGAATCAGCCCTTAATGTACTCCAGGTCTTGAGAGGAGGAGGGCAGTGTGCAAGCCTAGAGCGCCCTCTGGTGGGAATCAGTGCTCACTGCACCCTCTAGTCTTGTGGGAGGAGCAGAGCATGGAAATGAACGGTCCAGGGGCGGGGCTTGTGGAGGGGCAGAGCACAGGGTGTGTGGCAAAAGAGAAGTGAGTGGGCCAGGGGCGGAGCTTGTGGGAGGCCCCGGGGGTCCTGAGGAGGATGGTGCACATACCTAGAGCGCCCTCTGTTGGGAAGCAGTGGTCACTGCACCCCCTGGTGGTGAGGAGGACAGTGCACATACCTAGAGCGCCCTCTGTTGGGAAGCAGTGGTCACTGCACCCCCTGGTGGTGAGGAGGACGGTGCACACAGCTAGAGCGCCCTCTGGTGGGAAGCAGTGGTCAGTGCACCCCCTGGTGGTGAGGAGGACAGTGCGCATACCTAGAGCGCCCTCTGTTGGGAAGCAGTGGTCAGTGCACCCCCTGGTGGTGAGGAGGACAGTGCGCATACCTAGAGCGCCCTCTGGCGGGAAGCAGTGGTCAGTGCACCCCCTGGTGGTGAGGAGGACGGTGCACACAGCTAGAGTGCCCTCTGGTGGGAAGCAGTGGTCACTGCACCCCCTGGTGGTGAGGAGGACAGTGCACATACCTAGAGCACCCTCTGGTGGGAAGCAGCCCTCAGTGCACCGTGTCCTCCATGGACGGTGCACCTGCCTAGAGCACCTTCTGCCTAGAGCAGGGAAGTGTGCAGCCCAGGGGCAGGGCTTGTGGAAGAGCAGAGCACAGGAGCATTTGGGTACATGTTAGGGTGCATGTAAGGCTCACTTAGAGTACACGTTAGGGTACTTGTTAGGGTACATGTTAATGTTTACCATACATTTTAGGGTTGAGGTACATAGGGTGTTAGAGTTAGGGTACATGCTGGCGTATGGATGTCAGTCAGGGTACATGTTAGGGTGTGAGTATGGGCCAGAGGTAGGGTGTGTGATGGGATATATGTTAGGGAATATTTTAGGGTACATGTATGTGTCAGGACTAGGGCCTGTGTCAGGTTACACATTTGGAGTACACATAAGGTTACCTGTATGGTTTAGACAATGTATTAGAATTTAGAGTATTTATTAGGGGATGTGCTACGTTTAGGGTATATGTTAAGTTATAGTTTGTTAGGGTACATTCAGGGTACATGTTCTTGTTACCATATGGGTTCGTGTCCAGAGCATGTTTAGTATGTTACAGTATATTGGGAATCTGTTAGGTTTAACATACATGTTAAAGTAATGGCACATATTAGGGTATGTGTTTGAGTCCATGTTAGGGTATGTGTTAGAGTTAGGCTACTTGATAGGGGATTTGTTAGGGTTATGGTACATGTTAGAGTGTGTGTTAGGGCACATATTATGGTATGTATTAGAGTTAGCATACTTCACAGGAGATTCGTTAGGGTGAAGGTACATGTTAAGACTATAGCACATGTTAGGCTATATGTTAGGGAACATTGAGGGTACATGTTAGGGTACATGTAAGGATACTTGTGTGGTTTACAGTACTTGTTAGGGGATGTTAAGTTGCATGTTAGGGTACATGTTAGGGTTAAGGTACATGTTAGGATATGTTTGAGTCACGTGTTAGGGTACATTTATTTTTTAGAGTACGTGTCAAGGTATTTGGGGTATATGTAAAGGTCAGAGTTAGAGTATGTTAGGTACATTCAGGGTACGTGTAATGTTACCTGTATGCTTTATAGAGTATGTGTTAGGGTATTTGTTATAATATGTGTGTCTAGACTATGTTTAATGTGTTAGAGTACTATTGGGAAATCTGTTAGGGTTAAAAGACATGTTAAAGTCAGGGCACATATTAGGGTGTACATTGGGTTACTTTTGGGTACAAGTTTGAGTGTATTTAAGGGTACTTGCATGGTTTTGAATAAGTGTTAGGGTCTTTGTTAGGGTATGAGTTAGTGTTTAGAGTACATGTTAGCAAACAGGGTATGTTTTGTCACATGTTTGGGTACATGTATGACTTGAAGTACATGTTAGAGTACTTGTTAGGATACATGTAAATGTTTAGAGTGTGTGTTAGAGTATGTGTTTGGGTATGTGTTAAGGTTACAGTTAGGGTTTGGGTTAGGCAACATGTTAGGAAGTATGTTGGGATAAGTTTAGGGTACTTGTTAGGGGATATGTAAGCTTTACAGTACATGATAATGGTTAGGGTCTGTGTTAATCAGTAGGGTATATGTTAGAGTATTTGTTAGGGTTTGGCTTAGGGTTAAGGTTATGTATTAGGGTATGTTTGGGCATGTATTAGAGTGCATGTAAGAGTAGTTGTTACCACACATTTTAGTGTTTAGAGTATATGTTATGGCATGTGTTTGAGTTAGGATGAAGTTTATGGTATATGTCAGGGTTTGTGTTAGAGTTTGGGTATTTTTAGGGTTAAGGTATATGCTATAGTGTATATTAGGGTTATAGTTTGGGTTAAAGGCAAGTGTTAGGGTATGTGTTAAAGTGAATTCGAGGTAGATCATAGGGTGTATGTAAATGTACCGGTATGGTTTACAGTACTTGTTAGGGTACTTGATAGAATGTGACACTGTTTACTATATTTGTTATGGTACTTATTAGGGTATGTGTTACAGTTTAGGGTTTTGGAGTAAAGGTATGTGTTAGGATAACTGATAGGGTACATGTTGGAGCATGTGCTATGGTATGGGTTAGGGTTGTGGGTTAGGGTCAGAGTCAGGGTCACTGTCAGTGTTAGGATTATGGGTTAAAGTTATCGATCTGGTGAGGTTAGGGCTAGCATTTGGATTATGGAATAGGTCAGGCTTAAGGTCAGGAAAGGGTGTAGGGAATATGGTAGACAAAGGGTGATGTTGGGGATGCACTTGAGGAAATGTTAGAGTAAGGGTCCAGGAAAGGTTTAGGGTTAGGGAATGTGTGAGGAAGAACTCTGTGGGATGGGTTGGGGTTATGGATATGGTATGGATATGGAGTAGTCTTCAAAGTTGATTATGGAACAGGTGAGGATTAGTGAACTTGTTAGGGTTAGGATTGCAGAAAGTGTTAGTTGTGTAGTTATGTATGGGTTGGGGTTAGTAGATGGTTTAGAGTGAGACATAAGATTGGTGAGTAGCTTGGGGTACATATTAGGGTATGAGTTGGGTTAGGACACATGCTAGGATGTGAGAATGGGTCAGAGTTAGGATGTATGGTGGGGTACATGTTAGGGAACACGTTAAGATAGTGTTTGGGTTTGAGGTGCATGTTAGGGTGTTAGGTTTTGGCACACATGTTAGGGCATGCATTGGGGTAGGTTTGGGGTACATGTTACAGGGCATGTAATGGTATTGCTATGATTTAGAGTACATGTTAGCATAGGAAATGACAGGGTTAAGGTACCTGTTAGGGCTAAGGCATGTTAGAGTATTTGTTAGGGTGCATTTGGGGTACAGGTTAGGGTGCATGTAAGGGTGGTTTTGAGTACTGTTAGGGTGCTTGTTAGGATACATGTTAATGTTGAAACAATATTTTGAGGTTAGAGCACATTTTAAGGTACATGGTAAGATATGTGTTAGTTATGGTACATGTCAAGGTATGGGTTATAGTTAAGTTACAAATTAGGGAGTTAGTATGGGCCAGAGATAGGATATGTATATATGTTAGAGAACATGTCAGGATACATGTTAGGATCATGGCAAGTTATAGGCTACTGTTATGCCATACATTTGGAGTACATGTTAGGCACATGTATCATTTAGAGTATGTGTTCATAGTTAGGCTACATATCAAGATATGTGATAATGTTAATGGTTCATGTTAGGATATGTGATGGGGTATGTGTTAGGTTTAGGACATGTTTCAGGGTATAAGGTTTATGGTTTTGTTAAAGTTAACACATGTGTTAGGGAATATGTTAGATTACATTTGGGGTTAGAGTGCTTGTAAGGGTACCTGCATGGTTTTGAGTATGTTCTAGGGAACTAATTAGGATATGGGTTTAGATGATGTGTTAGGATTAGGGTACATGGCTAGGGTATGCGTTACGGTTAGGGCATGTATTAGGGTATTACTTAGGGTTGGAGTTTCAGTTAGTGTTAAGGTTCATTTGGGTACATATTAGGGTGCATGTGAGGGTATCTGTATGTGTAAGAGTACTTGTTATCGTATGTATTAGTGGTTAAGGTACACGTTAGTATACATGTTGGCGTTTGCCTTAGGGCATGTGTAAGGGTATTAAGGTTTGGGTTAGTTTTTGTGTTAAGGTATGAGTTAGGGTACATGTAAGGGTAACTATGGTTTACAGTACATTTTGTTAATATATCTGTTATGTATTGGGGTATGTGTTAGGATATGTGTTGGGGTACATGTTAGGGTATATGTTAGAGTTAGGATAATTGATAAGGGATTTGTTGGTGTTATGGTCTGGGTTAGGGTTAGAGCACACATTAGGGTATGTTACAGAATGTGTTAGTGTTAGGGTACTCAATTGGGGTAGGGTTATGGTTACTGTTAGGGTTAGGGCACATGTTAGGATAGTGCTATGGTACATTGGCGGTACCCATTGGGGTACCTGTTTAGATTAAAATATTTGTTAGGGCATATTAGGGTGTATATTAGGGTATATCTTAGGGTTAAGGAACATGTTAGGGTATGTTGGAGGTACATGTTAGAGTACATGTATGGGCACATGTATTTATTAGAGTATGGGTTAGGATGCTTGTTAGAGCATGTGTTAGTGGCTAGGGTACATGTTAGGGTATATGTTAAGGTCAGGATTAAGGTTTTGGTTAGAGTATGTTAGGGTACATTCAGGGTACATGTAAGGGTTACCTGTAAGAGTTATAGAGTATATGTTAGGGTTCTTGTTACCATATGTGTTAGTGTCTAAAGCATGTTTGTTGTGTTAGAGTGAAAATACTATTGGGAAATCTGTTATGGTTAAGATACATGTTAAAGCTAGGACACATATTAGGGTGTATATTAGTTTACTCTGGGGTACATGTTATTGTGCATGTAAGGGTTCCTGTATGGTTTTGAGTATGTGCTAGAGTACTTGTTAGGATATGAATAAGTGTTTTGGGTACATACTAGGATACATGGTATGTTTGGCACATGTTAGGGTAAATATACTGGTACATGTATGACTTATAGTACATGATAGAGTACTTGTTAGGAGACACATTAATGTGTTAGATTTAGGGAACATGTTTGGGCATGTCTCAGGGTTATGGTTATGATTTTGGTTAGGCAACATGTTAGGATGTGTGTTGGCATAAGTTTAGGGTACTTGTTAGGGTATATGTAAGGTCTACAGTATATGATAGGGTTAGGGTACATGTTATGTCTAGGGTAAATGTTAGCGTATCTTTTAATTTTTATCTTCGGTTAGGGTATACATTAGAGTGTTTGGGGTACATGCTAGGGTATAGGTAAGAGTAACTGTATGGTTCAAAGTTCACATAACAGTTACTGCTATGATACATGTTAGTGTTTAGAGTGTATGTTATGGTATGTATTAGGGTAAGGTAAAATTTATAGTATGTGGCAGGGTTTGTGTTACAGTTAGGGTATGTTTTATGGTTTAGGGATGTGTTGTGGTATATATTAAGGGTACATGTTAGGGTATGCATTACGAAAGACGTTGGTGTTTGGGTGTAGTAAGGGTGCCTCAGCACTGAGGCCTGCCGTGGGGACACTCAGCCACCACAGGGACACTCAGCACTCAGGCCCGCCGTGGGGACACCCAGCCACCACAGGGACACTCAGCACTCAGGCCCGCCGTGGGGACACCCAGCCACCACAGGGACACTCAGCACTCAGGCCCGCCGTGGGGACACTCAGCCACCACAGGGACACTCAGCACTCAGGCCCGCCGTGGGGACACTCAGCCACCACAGGGACACTCAGCACTCAGGCTCACTGTGGGGATACTCAGCAGTCAGACCCTCCATGGGGACACTTAGCACCTCCCCCCCACATACCCAGCAGCTGTCACCTGGGAGGAATCCTGGGCAGCCTGAGGCACAGGGTTGGGTCCCCAGCACATGCCACATGCCAGCCACCTGCTGTACCCACTCTCAGCCTCTGCTGCTCTTTGGGCAGACACTGACTCCAGACCTCAGGCCGCTGAAGATGACCCAGGAACATTAATGAAACCCCAGAAAGACCCTGACCTCCAGGAGACCCTGACCCCAGGCCTAGGAGACTCTGTCCCCCAGGAGACCCTGTCCTCTAGGAGACCCTGACCCCAGGAGACCTTGACCCTCAGGTCTAGGAGACCTGAACCCCAGGACACCCTGTCCCCTAAGTCTAGGAGACATCTCTGCTGCCGCCTTTGATCTCAGCCCCTGCCCGGTCCCTTGTCTTCAAGTTCTGACCACCCCACGGCCACTCATCCCTGTCCCTAAATGCCCCTGGGCTCAGAGGAGGGGATCCTGCCCTCTTCTACCATCCCCTGTCCACCTGACCCCTATCTCCTGACCCCTCCACCTGAGCCCTCCTCCACCTGATCCCTCCTCCACCTGACCCTCCTCCACCTGATCCCTCCTCCATCTGAGCCCTCCTCCTGACCCCAGTACCCCTCCCCTCACCCCTGCACAGACGCGGACTCCTCCCCCCCCCCCCCCCCCGCACGGGTGTGCTGAGTTCCAGTACGGGATCGGATCACGCGGGTTCAAGACTTATTTGTGCTTTTCTTTTCTTTTTTCCTGTAGGGTCTCGAACCCAGGAGGTGCTGGCCTGTCCAGCGCTCCGCCCGTGGGCCCTGGCACCTCTGACTTCCCGCCACTGCGGCTGCACTGCCCAGGCCACCGCGCCCGGGAGCTCCTAGCCCCGCCCCTCTCTGCAAGCCCCTCCCCCTCAGCCCCGCCCCTCAGCCCCTCCCCTCCCCGGCCCCACCCCACAGGAAATCCAGGCCCTGCCCGCGTGCCACACCCTGCGCCTCCAAGCCTCACAAGCACAGCGGCCACTGAGAGGGGCTTGGCGGGAAATCCCGGCCCCGCCCACCACACCCTGCGCCTCCAAGCCTCACAAGCACCCCCACCTTGGCGGGAAATCCCGGCCCCGCCCCGCAGCCCACCCCGCTGGCCCCGCCCACGGGCGCTGGCTTTAACCCCGCCTCCTCCCCCTCTGCCACTCCTCCTCCGAGATTGGCCGTGGACCCCGCGGCTGCGGACTCCCATGACCACCACCAGCGCACCCGGCAGCGCCAGCCCGCCACCATTGGTTGGCTGCCTGCTGCTGGGTCGCCTCTCGGCGCAGGGTGGGCGGGGCCTCTGCGGGGACCAGGGCGGGGCCTGCGGGGCGGGGTCTTCCTGCTGTGCAGGAGCAGGGCGGGGCCGGGAGCAGGGCGGGGCCTGCTGGGCTTTGCCGGACCAGGCAGGGCCTGTGGGGAGTGCAGTGGAGCCAGGGGCGCTTTGCAGGGGCAGGGCGGGGCCTGTGGGGAGTGCAGTGGAGCCAGCGGCGCTTTGCAGGAGCAGGGGGGGGCCGGGAGCAGGGCTGGGCCTGTGGGGAGTGGAGTGGAGGCAGGGGCGCTTTGCCGGACCAGGGCGGGGCCTGTGGGGAGTGGAGTGGAGGCAGGGGCGCTTTGCCGGACCAGGGCGGGGCCTGTGGGGAGTGGAGTGGAGGCAGGGGCGCTTTGCAGGAGCAGGGCGGGGCCGGGAGCAGGGCGGGGCCTGTGGGGAGTGGAGTGGAGCCAGCGGTGCTTTGCAGGGGTAGGGCGGGGCCGGGAGCAGGGCGGGGCCTGCGGGGAGCGGGGCGGAGCCAGCGGCGCTTTGCAGGAGCAGGGGGGGCTGGGAGCAGGGCGGGGCCTGTGGGGAGGGGGCGGAGCCAGTGGCGCTTTGCAGGAGCAGGGGGGCTGGGAGCAGGGCGTGGCCTGTGGGGGAGGGGGCGGGGCCTGTGGGGAGGGGGCGGAGCCAGCGGCACTTTGCAGGAGGGGGGGGCGGGAGCAGGGCGGGGCCTGCGGGGCTCTGCTGGACCAGGTGAGGTCTGTGGGGAGCTGGACGGAACCAGCGGCGCTTTGCAGGAGCAGGGCGGGGCCTGCGGGTCTCTGCCTGACAAGACTGGGGCTGTGGGGAGCTGGACGGAGCCAGCGGCGCTTTGCAGGAGCAGGGCGGGGCCTGCGGGGCTCTGCCTGACAAGGCGGGGCCTGTGGGGAGCTGGACGGAGCCAGCTGCGCTTTGCAGGAGCAGGGCGGGGCCTGCGGGGCTCTGCCGGGCTAGGTCAGGGCCTGTGGGGAGCGGGGCGGAGCCAGTGGCGCTTTGCAGGAGCAGGGCGGGGCCTGCGGGAAGCGGGGCGGAGCCAGCGGCGCTTTGCAGGAGCAGGGCGGGGGCTGTGGGGAGCAGGGCGGAGCTTGTGCGGGAGGGGGGGAGGGGCGGGACTAGAGAGAGGAAGTGAGTGGTCCAGGGGCGGGACTTCGGGGGACAGAGCATGGGAAGGGCAGAACTAGATTGGGAGTGAGCAGGATATGGGCGGGGCTTGTGGGGCAGAGCGTGTGAGGGGCGGGGCAGGAGAGAGGAAGTGAGCGGGGCGGGGGCGGGCCGGAGGGCTGGACTAGTCTGGGCCGGTTCTTTCTGAGGCGGCAGCTGCGCGCGGTGGCGTTCGGGCCTGCGGAGCTGGGCGGGCGCGCTGTGGTCTTGTGGCAGGCTGGGCTTCCGACCCGGTCCTGTCAGGCGCCAGCGGCTTTTCTACGGGGGAAGCGCCTGGAAGAACGCGGGCTCTGCGCGGTCAGCTTGTCTGTGGAGAAGGCGGGACGCGGGGCCTGAGCGGACCCTGAGGCGGCTGCGGAGGACGAGCGGAGCTGAGCGGACCGTGAGGCGACTGCGGAGGACGAGCGGAGCTGAGCGGACCCTGAGGCGGCTGCGGAGGACGAGCGGAGCTGAGCGGACCGTGAGGCGACTGCGGAGGACGAGCGGAGCTGAGCGGACCCTGAGGCGACTGCGGAGGACGAGCGGAGCTGAGCGGACCGTGAGGCGACTGCGGAGGACGAGCGGAGCTGAGCGGACCGTGAGGCGACTGCGGAGGACGAGCGGAGCTGAGCGGACCGTGAGGCGACTGCGGAGGACGAGCAGAGCTGAGCGGACCCTGAGGCGGCTGCGGAGGACGAGCGGCCTCCGGCCAGGTGCGGACGGGGCCTGGGGTGGTGCTGGTGGGGCACAGGGTGGAGCAGTGCGGCCTGCCTCTCCCGGTGTGTCATTTGTGCACTTCCTGAGGTGACTTCGGTGCGTTTAGGCCCTGAGCCAGGCGTCCGGAGCTGTCTAGGCCCAGGCCTGGGTGCGGGTGTCTGTGGAAGGGTGTGAAGTGCGGCCTGCCTCTCCCGGTGTGTCATTTGTGCACTTCCTGAGGTGACTTTGGTGCGTTTAGGCCCTGAGCCAGGCGTCCGGAGCTGTCTAGGCCCAGGCCTGGGTGCGGGTGTCTGTGGAAGGGTGTGAAGTGCGGCCTGCCTCTCCCGGTGTGTCATTTGAGCACATTCTGAGGTGACTTCGATGAAGCCAGGCCCCACGCTAGGGAGGCCACACACCAGGCCCCACTCCAGGCACACCCCAGACCAAGCAGGTTCCACACCAGGCCCCACACCAGGCCCCACAGCAGTCAGGACCCACACCAGGCCTCACACCAGGGAGGCCTCACAACCGGCCCCACACCATGCCCCCACACTGGGCAGGCCACACACCAGGCAGGCCTCATACTAGGCAGGCCCCACACCATGCCCCACGCCAGGCTCCACACCAGGGAGGCCCCACACCAGGCCCCACAGCATGCCCCATGCCAGGTCACACATTAGGCCTCACGCCAGGCCCCAAGCCAGGCCCCACACCAAGCAGGCCCCATACCAGGCCCCACAACAGGCAGGCCCCACCAGGCAGGCCCCATACCAGGCAGTCCCACACCAGGCAGGCCCCACACTGGGCCCCACGCCAGGCATCACACCAGGCCCCACGCCAGGCAGGCCCCACACCAGGCCCCACACCTGGCAGGACTCATACCAGGCCCCACACCGGACAGGCCTCACATCAGGTAGGCCTCACATCAGGCAGGCTCCACACCAGGCAGGCCCCATGCCAGGCCCCATGCCAAGCCCCACACTAGGCCCACCAGGCAGGTCCCACACCATGCCCCACAGCAGGCCCCATATCAGGCCCCACCAGGCTCCACAACAGGCAGGCCTCACATCAAGCAGGCCCCACACCAGTCAGGCCCCACTCCAGGCCCCACACCATGCAGGCCCCACACCAGGGAAGTCCCACACCAGGCCACACGCCAGGCACCATACCATGCAGGCCCCACACCAGACAGTCTCCACAGCAGGCATGCCCCACACCAGGCATGCCCCACACCAGACCCCATACCAGGCTCTACACCAGGCAGGCCCCACACCAGGTCACATACTAGGCCCCAGGCCAAGCCCCATATCAGGCCCCAATTCAGGCAGGCCCCACACCAGGCAGACCCCATACCAGGCCCCATGCCAGGCCCCACACCAGGCAGGCCCCATGCCAGGTCCCACACCAGGCCCCATACCAGTCCCCACACCAGACTCCACACCAGGCCCCATGCCAAGCCCCACACCAGGTAGGCCCCACACCAGACAGGTCCCATGCTAGGCCGGCCCCACACCAGGCCCCACTCCAGGCAGGCCCCACACCAGGCCCCACTCCAGGCAGGCCCCACACCAGGCCTCATACCAGGCAGGTCCCACATCACGCCCCATACCAGGCAGTCCCCACACCAGGCAGGTCCCACACCAGGTCCCATACCAGGCCCCACGCCAGGCCCCACACCAGGGAGGCCCCACACCAGACAGGCCCCACACCAGGCAGCCCCCACACCAGGCCCCACACCAGGCAGTCCCTACGCCAGGCCCCATACCAGGCAGGCCCCATACCAGGCCCTACACCAGGCCCCACACCAGGCAGGCCCCACACCAGGCAGGCCCCACACCAGGCAGCCCCCATGCCAGACAGCCCCCACGCCAGAACTCATGCCAGGCCCCATACCAGGCCCCACACCAGGCAGCCTCACACCAGGCGGGTCCCACATCAAGTCCCACACTAGGCTTCACACCAGGCAGGTCTCACACCAGGCCCCATTCCAGGCCCCATACCAGGACTCACACTAGGCAGGCCCCACACCAGGCAGGCCTCACACCAGGCCCCATACCAGAACCCACACCAGGCAGGCCCCACACCAGGCAGGTCCCACACCAGGCCCTATACCTGGTCCCACAACAGGCCCCACACCACGCAGGCCCCACACCAGGCAGGTCCCACACCAGGCCCCATACCAGGCCCCACACCAGGCAGCCCACACACCATGCCCCACGCCAGGCCCCATACCAGGCAGCCCTTACAGCATGCCCCATGCCAGGCCCCACACCAGACAGGCCCCATACCAGGCCCCACACCAGGCAGACCCCATACCAGGCCCCATGCCAGGCAGCCCCCACACCATGCCCCACGCCAGGCCCCATACCAGGCAGCCCCCACACCATGCCCCACGCCAGGCCCCACACCAGGCAGTCCCCACGCCAGGCCCCACACCAGACAGGCCCCATACCAGGCCCCACACCAGGCAGGCCCCACACCAGGCAGGCCCCACACCAGGCCCTACAACATGTAGGCCCCACTCCAGGTCTCACGCTAGGCCACACTCCAGGCCCCATACCAGGCAGGCCCCACATCAGGCCTCTGTAGCTGGCTGCACATCCGTCCTGACAGCTCAGGGTCTGGGTTGCTGTAAGTACACATATCCGAGTCCAGGGCTTCCCTGGGTCCAGGCCTCCCTCAGTCCCATTCCTTCTTGAATCTGGGCCTTCCCTGAGTCCATCCCTTCCCAGGGTCCTGTTCTTCCCCCAGGCCTTCCCTGGGTCCAGGCCTTCCTTGGGTCTCAGCCTTCCCCAGGTCTCGTCCTTCCCTGGGTCTGGGCCTTCCCTGAGCTCCTGGTTTGGGCTTTCTCCATGCCCAAGCCTTTCCCTTGTTGGCAACAGCTCTAGTTTCGGCCAGCTATGACTAGGCCTACTCTAAATGATGTCCAATTCCTGTTCTGGCTCATCTAGAAGTGGAGCTGTGGCTCAAGTGGTACAGCACTGGCACTGAACAAGAACAACTCAGGGAGAGCACCCAGGCCCCGAGTTCAAGCCCCAGGACCAGCACAAAGAGATTTTTTTTCTTTTCATAACATAGGTATTTAATACATTTTTTTGGCCTGTCCTGGGGCTTGAACTCAGGGCCTGGGCAATGTCCCTGAGCTCTTTCACTCAGGGCTAGCACTCTACCACTTGAGCCACAGCACCACTTCCAGATTTTTCTGTGTATGTGATATTTAGGATTTGAACCCAGGGCTTCATGCATGCTAGGCAAGCACTTTGCCACTAAGCCATGTTCCTAGCCCTCTTTTACACATTATTAGGTACACAAAGGTGTTTCAATTTCCTGTCGCTAAATTCCAGTGGTATTGTGTTCCAGGGCCTCCCACAAGCTAGGCAAGTGCCTCAGCTCTTGGCCCTGGTTCTTTCTCTCTAGCCTTTGTTTTCCATGATTTTCAGACTTTGATGCATGTTGTCTTTCTCTGACTATAGGCATTTTGAGAAGAGAACACGCAGAGTGTCAGGATAAAATGGGGAGATCCTGGAAGCTTGGAATCACGAATATAGGTTCATGGTGTATCGACCAATGTGGGATGGTGTGGATGGATCGGATCCCATCAGAACTTGCTCTTGCCGCTGGCATTTCTTGGAGTCTGCATCAAGTTTTCATCTATACTTTCATGTCTACACTTGGGCCTGGAGAACGAGGTGAAGCCTCTCCCTTCCTGCTTGGTAAGTTGATACCTGTCAGAACAAATTTGACCACATTAGGCTCATCCCAGGCCTGTATCCATGTCACCAAGTCTTTACTGAGCTTTCAGCTATGTCCTGCATAAGGTATGGTGGTTAGGGGGTAAGAAGATGTGTGACACGTTTGTTTTCATTACATACACCTTACAGACATTTTGTCAGGCATTCCAAGGTATTTCAATTTGCTTTGTTGAATTCTGGTGATACTATGTTCAGGGCTCTTCACAGGCTAGGGCAACATCTCAACACTAAGCTCTCCATTTTATGCATTAGAAGCCAGTCAGTTTCTGTAGACTGGAGTCATGTCCACATTCTGATAAGGATTTTTTGAGGGAAGCAGAAGGCATAACCTAGCCTTTTTCTTTTCCTTGTCAGACATACCAGGTCCCCCTTGTCTGTGACAGGGCTCCTGGATGCCTATCCTTTGTTGCTGGTTGCCTGCCTCTGCCTGTAGGCACTTTGAGGAGAAAATGTACTGAGTGTCAGGAGAAACTGGGAAGAGTTTTCACACACTTGGAATTATGCATGTAGAATCTTGCTCTACAACTCAATGTATGCTTTGGCAGACTGAGACCCAACTTAGGTCTGCATCCTCATCTCTACCGTGCTTTCATCTGTGCTTATGTTACCTGGAGAAGGGGTGAAGGCATTTGTGAGGAAGGGAGGCCTACTCCTTCCTGCTTGTAAGTTGTTACTTGTCAGAACAACTTCGATGACTCTAGGTCCCAACCCTGCCCTCTGTCCTGTGCTGTGAGCTAACTCAAATCCATTCACAAAGTGTGTACCTAACACACTCAGGAGAGGCATAAGGTTATGAAAGAATTGTTGAGGAATTGGTTATAGGTGTAGGGTTGTTGATGCTAAGGGTAGGGTTAAGGTTGGGTGTTTTAGGGCTACTCAGGGTAGAAGTTAGAATTAAATTTTTTGTTATGGATCAGAACTAGGTTAGATCAGGTGCTGGGTTTTCAATTAGCCAAACAGAGCAGGTTTTTATGAAGAGCTAAGTTAGTGTTAGGGTCAGTGTTACCTTATGATAATGGATTAGTTAGAGAATGGCTTAGGGATCTGGTGAAGTTAGGAGTTATGGAAGGGATTAACATTTGGATTATGGAATAGGTCAGGCTAAGGTTAGGTTTATAGAGTACATGTTTGGGTACTTATACATTTGGGGTATATGTAAGGTTACCTGTGTTGTACACACTTCAGGGTACATGTAATACTTAAAGTACATGTTAGAGTACTTGTAGGATACATGTAAGTGTTTAGAGCTTGTATTAGAGTATATGTTTGGATGTGTGTTAGGGTTACAGTTTTTTAGAGTGCTTGTTAGAGTACATGTTAGGGTATATGTTAAGGTCGGGGTTAGAGAATTCTAGGGTACATTCAGGGTACATCTAAGGTTACATGTATGGTTTACAGAGTATGTATTAGGCTATTTTTAACCATATGTGTTAGGGTCTAGAGTATGTATAATGTATTAGAGTGCTACTGTGAAATCTGTTATGGTTAAAATACATGTTAAAGTTAGGTTCAGAGTTAGTTTGGGAACGTGCAAGGAAGAACTTTGTGGGATGGGTTAGGATATTGGATATGTTGTGGAGCAGTCTTCAGAGTTGGTATCGAACAAGTGAGGATTAGGTAATTTGTTAGTAAAGGTTAATGTAGGTTTGGGGAGTTGTAGAAAGTGTTAGTCAAACAGTTAAGGATTTGGGTTAGCAGCTGGTTTAGGGTGAGGCCATAAGATTGCTGAGTGGCTTAGGTTATGTCTTAGGGTATGAGTATGAGTGTGGGATAAGGCACATGTTAAGATGTGAGTATGGGTTCAGAGTTAGGGTGTATGGTGGGGTACATGTTAGGGAACATGTTAAGATAGTGTTTGGGTTTAAGGTACATTAGGGTACATGTTAGGGCATGCATTTGGGGTAGGTTTGGGGTACATGTTAGGGTGAACATAAACCTTTATGGTTTAAAATACATGTTAGAGTACTTGATTCTGTACATATTAGTGGTTAGGGTATACATTAGGGTACATGGTACAGTTATGGTAAGTGTTTGGGATTGTTAGGGTTAAGCTATGTGTTAGGATTAGATATGTGTAAGGGTACATGTTAGGGTACATGTAAGTATACATGTTAGGGTGCATGTAAGGATCACTTGGAGTACGTTTTAGGGTACTTGTTAGGTACATGTTAGGTATGTGTAAGGGTACATGTTAGGATGCATGTTGAGTACATGTTAGGTGCATGTAAGGATCACTTGGAGTATGTGTTAGGGTACTTGTTAGGATACATGTTAATGTTTACCATACATTTTAGGGTTGAGGCACACTTTAAGGTACATAAGGTGTTAGGGTACATGTTTGTGTGTGGATTTAGGTTAGGGTATATGTTAGGGTGTGAGTATGGGCCAGAGTTAGGGTATATGATGGGGTATATGTTAGGGAACATTTTAGCGTACATGTTAGGGTTAAGGTACATGTTAGGACTAGAGCCAGCACTAGGTCGTGTGTCAGGTTATACATTTGTGCTACATGAAGGTTACCTGTATGGTTTAGACCATGTATTAGTGGTTAGGGTATTTATTAGGATATGTGTTAGAGTATGTGTTTGGGTTAGGATATAGATTAGAATATACGTTAGGGTATTGGTTAAGGTTATGGTTTTGGTTATTTTTTGGGCACGAGTTAGGGTATGTGTTGGGTTACATTTTGAGTACATGTTAGGGTGCTGGTAAGGGTACCTAGGCTTAAGAGCACATGTTAGGGAACTATGCAGGCTATGTTGTTTCAGGACACATGTCAATATTGTGTTAGGTTTACGATGTGTGTTAGGGTATTGCTTAGGATTAGTGTTAGGGTACATTTTGGGTACATGCTAAGGTGCTTGTAAGAGTACCTGATGTGTTAGGGTACTTGTTACTGTGTGTGTTAGTGGTTGGGGCACATGTTAATATACATGTTAGGATTAGAGTATGTGTAAGGGTATTAAGGTTTGGGTTAGTTTTTGTGTGAAGGTGTGAGTTAGGGTATATGTAAGGGTAACTGGGTTAGAGTACATGTTAGGGTCCTTGTTACCATATTTATTAGTAGAGTATGGATTATATTTTGTTAGGGTACATTCAGGGTACACTTGTGGTTTATAGAGTACATGTTTCAGTACTTGTTACCATATGGGTTAGGGTCCAGAGCATGTTTAGTGCATTACAGTGCTATTGGGAAATCTTTTAGGTTTAATATACATGGTAAAGTAATGGCACACATTAGGCTATGTGTTTGGGTCCATGTTGGGGTATGTCTTAGAATTAGGGTACTTGATAGGGGATTTGTTAGGGTTACGGTACATGTTAGAGTACTTGTTAGAGTGTGTCTTACGGCAGATACTATGGTATGTGTTAGGGGATCTTTTAGGGTTAGGGCACAAGTTAGGCTGTGTTATGGACCATTGGGGATACATGTTAAGGTGCATAAAAAGATACTTGTGTGGTTTACAGTACTTATTAGGGTATGTTAGGGTACATGTTAGGGAACATGCTAGCTTATGTTTGAGTCATGTTAGGGTACATGTATGGATACTTGTATATTTTACAGTACATGTCAAGGTACTTGATAGAATACATGTTAGGTTCAGGGTTAGAGTATATTAGGTGATTGCAGGGTACATGTAAGCTTACCTGTATGCTTTATAGAGTACATGTTAGGGTACTTGTTACCATTTATGTTAGTGTCTAGAGTATGTTTAATGTGTTAGAGTACTATTGTGAAATCTGTTAGGGTTAACATACTTGGTAAAGTTAGGGCACACATTAGGGTGTATATTAGGTTACTTTGGGGTACACGTTTGAGTGAGTTTAAGAGTACTTGCATGGTTTTGAATAAGTGTTAGGGTGCTTGTTAGGATATGAGTTATCATTTGGAGTATATGTTAGGAAACGGTATGTGTTGTGCATGTGTTAGAGTACACATGACTTGAAGTACACATGAGATTACGTTGTAAGATATGTGCACATGTTTAGAGTGTGTGTTTGAGTACATGTTTGAGTATGTGTTGGGGTTACAGTTATGGTTTGGGTTAGGCAACATGTTAGGATGTGTGTTGGCATAAGTTTAGGGTACTTCTTAGGGTATATGTGACAGTGGTTAAGGTACATGTTATGTTTAGGTTACAAGTCAGAGTATCTTTTAATTTCTATCTTAGGGTACACAGTAGAGTGTTTGGGGTACATGCTAGGGTACATGTAAGAGTACCTGTTTTGTTCAAAATTCATGTAAGAATAATTGTTACCATACATGTTAGTTGAGTATATGTTATAATATGTGTTAGGGTAAGGGTAAAATTTTAGTAGGTAGCAGGTTTGTGTTAGAGGTCAGGTATGTGTTAGGGTTTAGGTATGTCATGGTTTAGGTTTTAGGTATGTTTGGTAGGATTATGGTATATATTAAGACCACATGTTAGGGTATTGTTAAGACACATTGTTGTTCGGTTGTATGTAAGGGTGCATGTATGGTTTAGACAGCGTTAGGGTAATTGTTACTGTACGTTAGTAATTAGGGTACATGTTAGGGTTAGAGTATGTGTTAGGATACATGTTAGGGTTAAGTTATGGGTTAGGGAACATGTTAGAGTATATTGGGGGTACATCTTAGGGTACATGTGTGGTTTGCTGCACGTGTTCAGGTATGTGTTAGGGTTGGGTACATGTTAGGGTTCAGGTACGTGTAAGGGTTAGCACACATGTTAGGGTATTTCTTAGGGCTATGATTTGAGTTAGGGCATGTTTGAGGCACATGTTAGTGTTCAGGATTCCAAACCTGTATGGTTTAGAGTGTATGTTAGGCCACTCCCATGGCCTCAGCCGTTGTAGGGTTGGTTTGCTCAGAGTCCTTGCCCTACCCTGCTCAATGGTATGGGCCCTGCTATGCCCAACTTTGGGGGAGACTGGAGACTGGAATGAGCAGTCAGCTGTGCTTTCACTCTGTTCACACACCTGCCATGCATACACATATGAGGGTATGGGTGGGGATTGAGTGCTATGTATCTCTGTGTGAAAATTGGACCCAGCTTAAGCAGGTTTGATGAAAGAAGGCCATCTACCTCCAAGCATGCAGGTAAGTCTGTTAAGTATCAGGGTGTGGGTGGGGTTGGGATTAGGTTAAGAAACTTGGGTTGCCAGGAGTCTGGGGTGGTGACAATAGGGGCTAGTGTTACTAGGGCTACTGTTGTTAGGATTGGTCAGGTTTGGGTTTGGGTTCAAGTATAGGGTTGTTTGTTTATATTAATGGTAGGTTCAAGTTTTGCTTAGGGTACCTGTACCCTTAACATATACACTAAGCCACTCACCAATCTTATGCCTAACCCGAAGCCATTTGCCAACTCAAATGCATACAATAATGGTATACTTAATACATTCAGCAGCCCTAACCCATCCCCCAGAGCTAGAGGAGGAATAGGGTTAAGCACTTGGGTTGTTGAGAAATAGGGTAAAGGAATAGGATTGTCAGTGGTCAGGGGTGATGTTAATGTTTAGGGTTGTTAGCGCTACTGTTTTTAAGGTTGGTATGATTGAGGTTATATTTCAATTGTAGGCTTTTTGATATTATGGGTATATTTAGGGTTCATGTTAGGGTACTTACTATGTTAGAGTACTTTTTATCATACATGTTAGTGGTTAGCGTACATGTTAGGGTTAGGACATGAATGTGTTATGGTATGTGTTAGGGTACATGTAAGAGTACCTGTACGGTTTAGAGGATGTGTTAGCATAATTTTTACCTTATATGTTAGGATTTAGAGTATATGTTAGGATATGTGTTAGGGTTAGGGTATATGTTAGTGTTAGAAAATATGCTAGGATTTGAGTTAATGTTAAGGCACGTGTTCGGATATGCATTGGGGTACATTAGGGGACACGTTAGAGTGCATGTTAGGTTTAGAGTACTTGTTCAATATGTGAAGAGTGAGGCTATGTGTTAGGGTTAAGTTACGTGTTGGGGTTAGGGCACATATGAGGGTACAGTTTAGGATTAAGCCGTGTGTTTGGTATGGTTCTGTAAATATGAGGTACTTGTTAGGGTGCATGTGAGGTACAGTACGTGGTCGTGGTCAAGATATGTGTTGTGGTTAGGATATGTCTTAGGATATTTGTTAGAGTTTGCCTGAGGGTTACAGTATATGTTAATGTATATGTTTGGGTACTTGTTAGGGTGCATGTAAAGTTTGGAGCACATGGTAGTGTTAGAGTACAGATTAGGACACACATTATGGTTTGGGGGTATATGGTTAGGCTTTGGCTAGGTATATGTTAGGGTAATGTGCCTGTTCAGAGTATATATGAGGGTACTTGCTATGGTATATTGTAGTGTTTAGAACATGTTAGGATATGCATTAGGGTAGGATGTATTAGGGTATGAGGATTTGGGGTATATGTAAGAATACCTGCATGGTTTAGAGTACTTGTTAGGGTACTTGCTAGGGTGCATTAGTGTTTAGAGTACATGCTAGGGTTCTTATTAGGGTACATGTATGTTTAAAAGTACCTGTTAGTGTTCTTGTTAGGCTGTTAATACTTTGAGTATGTGTTTGGGTTCAGGTTAGACTGTATGGTAGAGTTAAGGCACATGGTAGGGTGTGGGTTAGAGTTATTGTTTTGGTTAAGGTTAGCACACCTGTTAGGGTATATTAAGGTATATGTATGATAAGAGTACATGTTAGTGACTTCTATTAGGGCACAAGTTAGGAAACATGTAAGGATCCTTGCAGAGTTAAAGTTCATGTTGGGGTACCAGTGGGGATAATTGTTAATGTTTAGAATACATGTTTAGGGTATGTATTAAGGTTATGGTACTTGTTAGGTTATGTGTTAGAGTAGTGGTAAGGTTTGTGGGGTAGGGTATGTATGTTAGGCTTTGGATGAGGGTGTGTGTTAGGGTATGTATTAAGGTACATTGGTGGTACATATTAAGGTGCACGTAAGAGCACCTTAGAGCATTGGTAGGGTAATTGTTACTGTATGTCTTAGTGATTAGGGTATTTGCTAGGATAGATGTTAGGGTTCTATGTTAAAGTACACATTAGGGTATGTTTTAGGTTTAAGCTGTCTGTTAGTGTTGGAGTACATTTAGGGGTACATGTTAGTGTGCATGTAAGGATACTTGTGTGGTTTACAGTACATGTTCAGGTAGTTGTTAGGGTTTGAGTACATGTTAGGGCATATGTTACTGTTAAGGTATGTATTAGATTGTCACATGTGTTAGGGTATCTCTTAAGGTTATTATTTGGGTTAGAGTTAGGGCATGTTTGAAGTACTTGTTGGTGTTCATGATTCCAGACCTGTAGATTTACAGTGTGTGTCCAGTCAGTCCAATGGCCTTCAGCAGTCATGGGGTTTTACTCAGAGTCCTTGCCCTGTTGTGCTTGAAGGCGTGGATTCTGTTATGCCTAACTTTGGGTGAGACAGGAGATTCGAATGAATGGTCATCTGTGCTTTCACTCTGTTGACGCACCTTCCATGTGAGGATATGGTTGGGGATTGCATGCTATGTTTCTCTGGAAACTTTGGTCCACCTTAAACAGGTTTTGTTTGGGTGATGGTATGTGTTAGGGCATATCTTAGGGTATGTGTAACAGTTAGGGTACTTGACAGGGAATTTGTTAGTGTTAATAGTATGTATTAGGGTTAGGGCACCTGTTAGGTATGTGTTAGGGCACAAGTTATGGTACGGGTAAGCATACTTCATAGGGGAATTGTTAAGGTACATGTCAGGGTTTGGGCACACATTAGGCTATGTGGTAGAGTACATGTTAGGTGTATATAAGGATACCTGTTAGGGTATATTAGGGTGCATGTTAAGTACATGTTAGGATTAAGGTACAACTTGGGGTTACTGCATATGTGAGGAAAATGTAAGGGTATATGTATGGGTACTTGTACATTTTAGAGTATGTATTAGGGTACTTTTGACAGTATGTAAGTGGTTAGGGTACATGTAATTGTATCTGTTAAGGTCAGGGTTTTTGTTTTGGTTAGAGTATGTTAGTGTACATTCAGGGTACAAGTAAGGGTTACCTGTGTGGGTTATAGAGTATGTGTTAAGGTACTTGTTACCATGTGTGTTAGTGTGTGGAGCATGTTTAGTGTGTTAGAGTGAAAATACTATTGGAGAATCTGATAGGGTTAAGATATGTGTTAAAGTTAAGACACATTAGGATTTATATTACTTTGGGGGTACATGTTACAGTGTTTGTAAGGGTACTTGTATGGTTTACAGTATGTGCTTGGGTACTTGTTAGGATATGAGTTAGTGTTTTGAGTACATGTTAGGAATCATTTTAGGGCATTTGTGGTACACATGTTATTGTACATATAATACATGTGTGACTTGAAGTACATGTTAGAGTACTTGTTAGGGCATGTGTTAGATTTAAGGTACCTGTTAGGGTTACATTTATGGTTTGGGTTAGGCAACATATTAGGATGTGTGTTGGTATAAGTGTAGGGTAATTGTTATGGGTGTAAGATTTAGAGTATGTGATAGTGATTAGAATGTGTGCTATGGTTAGAGTATATGTTAGGGTATCTGCTAAGGTTTATGTTATGGTTGGGGCATACATTAGTGTATGCTTGTGGTACATGGCAGGGTCCATGTAAGAGTAATCGTTACAATACATGTTAGTGTTTAGAGTATATATTATGGTGTATATTATGATAAGAATAAGGTTTATGGTACACTGCTGGTTTGTGTTAGTCTTAGGGTGTGTTAGGGTTAAGGTATGTGTTAGGGTATATAATAAGGGCACAGGTTAGGGTATTTGTTAGTACACAAAAGAAGTAGATGTTTGGGTATATGTAAGGGTGGCTGTAAGGTTGAGAGTTAGGGTAACTGTTCCTGTATGTGTTAGAGATTAGTGGTCAAGTTAGGGTTAGAGTATGTGTTAGGGCACATGTTAGAGTGCATTTGGGGTACATGTTAGGGTATACGTAGGGATACTTGTGTGGTTTACAGTATATGTTCAGGTATGTGTTCAGGGTACATGTTAGGATTAAGGTACGTGTAAGGGTTAGCACACATGTTAGGGTATCTCTTAGGGTTATGATTTGGGTTAGAATTAAGGCATGTTTGAGGCACATGTCAGTGTTCAGGATTCCAAACCGGTATGGTTTAGAGTGTATGTTAGGCCACTCCCATGGCCTCAGCAGTTGTGGGGTTGGTTTGCTCAGAGTTCTTGCCCTATCCTGCTCGATGGTGTGGGCCCTTGGGGGAGACTGGAGGCTGGAATGAGCAGTCAGCTTTGCTTTCACTCTGTTTACACACCTGCCATGCATGCACATGTGAGGATATGGGTAGGTATTGTGTGCTATGTATCTCTGTGGAAATTGGACCCAGCTTAAGCAGGTTTGATGAAAGAAGGTCATCTACCTCCAAGGATGCAGGTAAGTCTGGTAAGTATCAGGGTATGGGTGGGGTTGGGATTTAGGTTAAGATGCATGTAAGGGTACCCATATGGTTTGGAGTATGTGTTAGCATACTTTTTACCTAACAACTTGGGATTTAGAGTACATGTTAGAGTATGTGTATAGAATATGTTAGGTTTAGGATTTGAGTTAAGGTTAGGGCATGTGTTAGGATATGCATTGGAGTATGTTAAGGGACATGTTAGAGTGCTTGTAAGGTTTAGAGTGTGTGTTTAGGTACTTGTCGCTGTACATGTTAGGGTGTGTATTAGGATATGTGTTAATAGTGAGGCTATTTGTTAGGTTATTTGTTAGGGTTAGGGCTTGTGTGAGGGCACAGTTAAGCTACGTTTAATGGTATTGTTTGTTACATACGATGTACTCGTTAGGGTGCATGTGAGGTTTAGAGTATGTGGTAGTGGTTAAGATTTGTGTTGTGTAAAACAGCTAGAAAAACAAGAAAAAATGGAACCTAAAGTTACTAGACGGAACCAGATAACCAAATTAAGAGCAGAGATTAACCAATTAGAAAATCAGAAAATTATAGCCCAAATTAACCAAACAAAAAGCTGGTTCTTTGAAAAAATAAACAAAATTGATGGACCATTGGCAAGATTAATTAAAAAAAGAAGAGAGGAAACCCACATTAACAGGATTAGGGATGCCATGGGAAAAATCACAACATGTACCCAAGATATCCAAACAATCCTAATGGGCTACTTTCAAAAGTTATACTCTCAAAAGGAAGAAAAACTGGCAGAAATGGATGCATTTTTAGAGAAATAATAAGCCAATATCCTACAACGAGATACAGGAAGTTATCAAAAGTCTTCCAAAAAAAAAAAAAAAAAAAGCCCAGGACCAGATGGATTCACAGCAGAATTCTATAAGACCTTTAAAGAAGAACTAATACCCATACTCCTCAAGCTCTTCAGAGAAACAGAGAAGGAGGGAGCTATCCCAAACTCATTCTACGAAGCCAACATCACACTCATCCCCAAACCAGGCAAAGACCCAACCAAAAAGGAGAATTACAGGCAAATTTCCTTGATGAACACATATGCAGAGATCCTTAACAAGAGCTAACGGAATCCAGAAACACATAAAAAAAATCATACACTATGACCAGGTAGGCTTCATCCCAGAGATGCAGGGATGGTTTAACATATGTAAGTCAATAAATGTAATCCAACACATCAATAGAGCCAAGGTCAAGAATCACATGATTATCACCACAGATGCAGAAAAGGCCTTTGATAAAATTCAGCATTCATTCATGCTAAAAGCTCTGGAGAAAATAGGAATCGAAGGAACATTTCTTAAAACAATAAAAGCCATTTATGACAGATCAATAGCCAATATTATACTTAATGGGGAAAAGCTACAACCAATTCTCCTAAAATCAGGAACAAGGCAAGAATGCCCACTGTCTCCACTCCTCTTCAATATAGTCCTGGAACCCTTAGCCAGGGCAATAAAGCAAGAAAAAGACATTAAAGGGATACGCATAGGGAAATACGAAGTTAAACTATCTCTTTTTGCAGACGACATGATACTATACTTTCACGATCCCAAAAACTCCATCCCCAAACTCTTAGAAATCATAAATCGCTTCGGCAAAGTAGCAGGATACAAAATAAACCCACAAAAATCAGTTGACTTCCTGTACACTGACAATGTACAAGAAGAGAGGGAGGGGGCTGGGAAGGTGGCTCAGTGGTAGAGTGCTTGCCTTGCATGCATGAGGCCCTGGGTTCGATTCCTCAGCACCACATAAGCAGAAAAGAAAAGTCGGAAGTGGCACTGACTGTGGCTCAAGTGGTAGAGTGCTAGCCTTGAGCTGAAGAGCTGGACAGCGCCCAGGCCCAGAGTTCAGGCCCCACGACTGGACCCCCCCCAAAAAAAAAAAAAAAGAAAGAAGAGAGGGAAATAAAGGGAGCAACCCCATTCACAATAACCTCCCAAAATAAATATTTAGGAATTAACCTAACCAAAGATGTAAAAGAACTATTTAATGAAAACTATAAAAATTTAAAGAAGGAAATTGCAGAAAACACTAGGAAATGGAAAGACCTCCCATGCTCTTGGATAGGCCAACTTGATATAGTGAAGATGGTAATACTGCCAAAATTAATATACAAATTCAATGCAATTCCTATTAAAATCCCAATGACGTACATCACTGAAATACAGAAAAGTCCAAAAATTCATATGGAACAACAAAAGACCTAGAATAGCCAAAACAATTCTAGGGGATAAAGACAATATGGGAGGGCTATCCATGCCGAACTTCAAACTCTACTACAGAGCTATAATAACAAAGACAGCATGGTACTGGCACAAAAACAGAGCCGAAGACCAATGGAATAGAATAGAAACTAAAAGTGGACCCCAGCCTATCACCATGCACCAACATCAACTCAAAATGGATTAAAGACCTTAACATTAAACCTGAATCTCTGAAACTACCGCAGGACAGAGTAGGAGAGACACTTGAACTAATAGGCACAGGAAGGAACTTCCTGAACAGAGTCCCAGGGACACAACAAATTGGAGAGAGACTCGACAAATGGGACTATGTTAAAACAAAAAGCTTCTGCACAGCTAAATCTATCGCAACCAAGCTAGAAAGACAACCAACTAATTGGGAAAAATATTTACCAGCAATATATCAGACAAGTGGTTAACATTCAGTATATATAGGGAACTCAAGAAACGAATCCCTCCCAAACCTAACAAAGCAATTACTAAATGGGCAGGGGAACTAAAGAGGGACTTCTCAGATGAAGGAAAAAAATGGCAAAGAAACACAAGAGGGAATGTTCATCATCCCTGGTGTTGAAGGGATTTCTGGAATGTGTTAGGAAACGTCAGTGTTTGAGAACTAGAGAACTAATTAGGATTTGGGAATAGGTTAGGCTTTGGGAATATGTTAAGGTCAGGGTTACAGAAAGGATTAGAGAACTTGTTAGGGACTGTTACGGAACATGTTAGTGTTAGAGAACTAGTGCTAGAGAACTAGTTAGGGATTGGGAATGGGAATGTTAGGGTTAAAGAATGTGTTAGGGAACTTCTGGAATGTGTTAGGGAACATGT